>NW_021252152.1:8063-10619 GCF_002162155.2 Triticum dicoccoides
ACGACAACAACTAGACGCACTTCATGTACAAATTGGACAAACTCTTTCGGAGTATCAGGGTTTCGGACGAGAACTCATCTGTTACACGGGCACTTCAATGTTTTTTAAACTTATTTGAACTCCGGACTTATTTTGTGTTCAGTATGCAGCATTCAAAGCAACATCATCAATTTCCAACATGTTCTAACATCATTTGTTGTTTTTCGGTCATTTCCCTAATTGTTTAGAGAGCTAAATGACCGTGAAATTGAAAATCACTAGAAAATGAATTCTGAAAATGTTGAAACTTGGCATGGTATCATCATTTCACCCGCATAGCATGTGCGAAAGAGTAGAGAGGGTCACGGCAAAAACTGGACGCACTTCGTGTAAAAATTGGACAAACTCTTTCGGAGTATCAGGGTTACAGACGGGAACTCATCTGTTACACGGGCACTTCGATGTTTTTTATACTTATTTGAACTCCGACTTCTTTTGTGTTCAGTATGCAGCATTCAAAGCGACGTCATCAATTTCCAACATGTTCTGACATCATTTGTTGTTTTTCGGTCATTTACCTAATTGTTTAGAGAGCTAAATGACCGTGCAATTGAAAATCACTACAACATGAATTCTGAAAATGTTGAAACTTGGCATGGTATCATCATTTCACCCGCATAGCATGTGCAATAGAGTAGAGAGGGTCACGGCAAAAACTGGACGCACTTCATGTACAAACTGGACAAACTCTTTCGAAGTATCAGGGTTTCGGACGAGAACTCATCTGTTACACGGGCACTTTAATGTTTTTAAAACTTATTTGAACTCTAGACTTCTTTTGTGTTCAGTATGCAGCATTCAAAGCGACGTCATCAATTTCCAACATGTTCTAACATCATTTGTTGTTTTCGGTCATTTACCTAATTGTTTAGAGAGCTAAATGACCGTGAAATTGAAAATCACTACAAACTGAATTCTGAAAATGTTGAAACTTGGCATGGTATCATCATTTCACCCGCATAGCATGTGCGAAAGAGTAGAGAGGGTCATGGCAAAAACTTGACGCACGTCACGTACAAATTGGACAAACTCTTTCGGAGTATCAGGGTTTCGGACGAGAACTCATCTGTTACACGGGCACTTCAATGTTTTTTAAACTTATTTGAACTCCGGACTTCTTTTGTGTTCAGTATGCAGCATTCAAAGCGATGTCATCAATTACCAACATGTTCTGACATCACTTGTTGTTTTTGTGTCATTTACCTAATTGTTTAGAGAGCTGTATAACCGTGAAATTGAAAATCACTACAAAATGAATTCTGAAAATGTTGAAACTTGGCATGGTGTCATCATTTCACCGGCATAGCATGTGCGAAAGAGTAGAGAGGGTCACGGCAAAAACGGGAAGCACTTCATGTACAAACTGGACAAACTCTTTCGGAGTATTAGGGTTTCGGACGAGAAATCATCTGTCACACGGGCACTTCGATTTTTTTTAAACTTATTTGAACTCCGACTTCTTTTGTGTTCAGTATGCAACATTCAAAGCAACGTCATCAATTTCCAACATGTTCTGACATCATTTGTTGTTTTTCGGTCATTTACCTAATTGTTTAGAGAGCTAAATGACCGTGAAATTGAAAATCACTTCAAAATGAATTATGAAAATGTTGAAACTTGGCATGGTATCATCATTTCACCCGCATAGCATGTGCAAAAGAGTAGAGAGGGTCACAGCAAAAACTGGACGCACTTCATGTACAAACTGGACAAACTCTTTCGGAGTATCAGGGTTTCGGACGAGAACTCATCTGTTACACGGGAACTTCAATGTTTTTTAAACTTATTTGAACTCCGGACTTCTTTTGTGTTCAGTATGCAGCATCCAAAGCGCCGTCATCAATTTCCAACATGTTCTAACATCACTTGTTGTTTTTCGGTCATTTACCTAATTGTTTAGAGAGCTAAATGACCGTGAAATTGAAAATCACTACAAAATGAATTCTGAAAATGTTGAAACTTGGCATGGTATCATCATTTCACCCGCATAGCATGTGCGAAAGAGTAGAGAGGGTCACGGCAAAAACTGGACGCACTTCATGTACAAATTGGACAAACTCTTTCAGAGTATCAGAGATTCGGACGAGAACTCATCTGTTACACGGGCACTTCAATGTTTTTAAAACTTATTTGAACTCCGGACTTCTTTTGTCTTCAGTATGCAGCATTCAAAGAGACGTCATCAATTTCCAACATGTTCTGACATCATATGTTGTTTTTCGGTCATTTACCTAATTGTTTAGAGAGCTAAATGACCGTGAAATTGAAAATCACTACAAAATGAATTCTGAAAATGTTGAAACTTGGCATGGTATCATCATTTCACCCGCATAGCATGTGCAAAAGAGTAGAGAGGATCACGGCCAAAACTAGACGCACTTCGTGTACAAACTGGACAAACTCTTTTGGAGTATCAGGGTTTCGGACGAGAACTCATCTGTTACACGGGCACTTCAATGTTTTTTAAACTTATTTGAACTCCGGACTTCTTTTGTGTTCAGTATGCAGCATTCAAAG
>NW_021252153.1:0-633 GCF_002162155.2 Triticum dicoccoides
CAAGTTAGAAGATTATGAAAAGTTTGATGAAATTGCTCCATTCACAGTGAATATTGACCCGAGCATCCCGTTAAATGATGAAGATTTTCCATGGTTACGGCGGAAACGGACACACGCGAAGAAAAAGTTTCACACCCAAAGATCTGGGATGTGATCGGCTTCACTAGCTATCATCACTTTCTTCTGTGTTTCACACCGAGAGGGGAATCTCTGTAATAGTTAGGGTAGTTATGTGTTTTGACATTTGAAACGCGAAGAAATTTTATGTGCAAACAAATTCACACTAATTTCAAATAATTCAAAATTTAAACTATTCAAATTTGAAAACTACGGGCACTAACAAAAAGTTTGTAATTTTTTGTACCTAAAGAGGCTGTGTCAGCCTCCGGTCAGGCTATGGCCCCACCATCACCATTTAGTGCCGGTTCGTACGACGAACCGGTACTAATGAGGTTGTGTCAGGTAAGGCTGGGGCCCCACGGGCACCTTTAGTACCGGTTCATGGATGAACCAGACGTAAGCTGTTTTTTAGTCCCACCTCGCGAAGTGAGAGGGACTAGGAGCGGTTTATAAGCCCTGAGTGCAGAGACGATAAAGAAGAGGATCAATGCTCACGTTGCTTAGCTTCAAGCC
>NW_021252154.1:0-1367 GCF_002162155.2 Triticum dicoccoides
ACGACAGGTCGATTCCAGAAGGATATGCTAGGGTGATGGTGTATCAAATAACGGACGGATTTGAGGACCTTGAGCTTGACCACCCTACGGATGAAGGGGAGATTCGGCTAGGTTCTTCTCTGAAGACTCCATGCCTATGGCGGAAGGAGCTCATCAACCTTCCTAACTGGACGTCTCCGCCTCCTGCTCCTCCTCCGGCGAGTCAGGGCACTCCGCCTCCTCCTCCGGCAAGTGATCAGGGCACTCAGCCTCCTTCTCCGGCACGTGGCGGCACTCCGCCTCCTTCTCCACCAGCGCCGGTGCACCCGAGCAGCCAGCCTCCTCCTTCTCCTCCTCGTCAACAAGGGCGAAAGGGACCCGCCGCCGCTCCGGCTGCTCTGGCGCGTCTTCCTTCTCCTCTGCCTCGTAAGAAAGGAAAGACAGCCGCAACCGCTCCGTCTGCTCCGGCATCTAGCAGTACAACCAGAGGCAGACATTACAGATACAGTCCTTCTCTGAAGACTCCAGAGAAGTTACCATATGAGAGGGCTAGGAGGAAAATATGAAGATCGTGCAAGCCTAAGTGACCAACTTCTTTGAAGGGGTGAAAGCAAAGAAAAATCCACCTTCGGAGGAGAAGATAGATCCGGTAAAAGCGAAGCGTACTCTGGCTGCCCTGAAAAACCACCAAAGTCTCTGATGAAAGGCAACTATGAGCGCATTCTTACAAAGTCATTTATCGAAGCAGAGCGGTCGGGAAGTACTGTCAGTGGTCAAAAGTTAGCAGAACGACGAGCTGGGAAAAAAGTTGCCCAGCTCGGCGAACAAGCGAACTAATCATTCGGGCGGGACAATGGTTCCCGGTTATAACGATCTTGGAGATTACCTTCCCGACGTTGCACGTTTTGATATAATGGAGGTGGACGAACACAAATACGAGTAGGGGAAGCCTCTCGTCAAAGATGAAAGATCTCTAAAAACGATGATGCGAAGATTCCATGATTGGTATATGAAAACCTGCAGAGAGTCTGAGGCGAGGAATATTTTGACGCTGAGAGTTAGAGAGGAGCATGACCTCGTTAGAATTGAACTGTTGAATGTTTCATTTGAGGAGTTCTTCGACTTTTTCAATTTAAAGGCCCTCGATAAGTTAATGATCACTTGCTACTGCCTGTAAATAGTACTACTTCTGTCATTAAGTCTCTCGATATAGGTCAGCTCTTTCATTGCATGCATTTTTAATTATCCTCACTATATTATGTAGATTGAAGATCGCTGAGTTGAAGAAAAGAAAAATTGGTGATATTGTGTTCATTAACACAAATCTCATAGATGCATATATGGTTAAATTTCAGGCCAAAGATACCGAGGCCAAGCTGCTACAATCG
>NW_021252155.1:0-384 GCF_002162155.2 Triticum dicoccoides
TTTTTTTACTTACAACTCGATATTAGAACAAAAATATGACTCTATATGAATGCCTCCGGCGGTGTACCGGGATGTGCAATGATCTAGCATAGCAATGACATAAAAACAGACAAGCCATGAAAACATCATGCTAGCTGTCTTACGATCATGCAAAGCAATATGACAATGATGGTGCATGTCATAACAACAGAACGATGGAGTTACATGGCAATATATATCGAAATGGCTATGGAAATGCCATAATAGGTAGGTATGGTGGCTGTTTTGAGGAATGGTATAAGGTGGTTTGATGCACCTGCGAAAATTGCGCGGTACTAGAGTGGCTAGCAAGGTGGAACGGTGAGAGTGCGTATAATCCATGGACTCAGCATTAGTCATAAAGAA
>NW_021252156.1:0-1314 GCF_002162155.2 Triticum dicoccoides
TGATGCCTCTCACCAATTTGAAAAGCCAGCAGCTCATGGAAAAGACAGCCATAATAGTGCTGGCTGATTACAGAGGTACGCCCTTCCAATAGTTCAATAGTTTGTGATAGTGCCTTGCAGACACCTCCATCTTCAGAAATGACAAAAGCAACTTCCAGATCAGGATATACCTGAAAGTTTTAATCGAAAATAAGATAAAGCAAATGCAAATGAAAACATCTGGAAATTGTTTTAAAGTATATATGTAAGTATGCGCAGAAGTTCAAATGCAGTTCCATTCAATGGAAATCAAATGATGTGGTTAAGTTACGGTTACCTGATTCTTTACTAAACTGCACAGTATAGCTGTATGGGAAGGCAGGGAGTTTCCAGCAAGATATTTCAATACACCATTAGATCTTGGCAGACTAGACAACTCCAGATGCTCTGATATATCTAGGAGTAACCGAGAACCAACATCTTTCGTTGCGCTTAGTAAATTCACAACAGCAGCACTGGTGATAGCCTCAAATTGAGCCATGCCAGCAACAACAACCTGAGGCTTCAATTTCCTGATCAACTCGATCAGCAAATCTGATTGGCGTGGTGCCTCAATTACACCGATAGTGTCTTTACCGTCTGCTCTTTCCTGAAATTTCAAGAAGTAGCAGTAGCATCTACATTACTGTGTTATATAGAATGAGTGTCTTATCACCATCCACCCTTTTATCATAGAACGAACATGCCATTTCTACTGTCCCTCTGAGAAAGATTAAAAAGAAAATGAAAGGATGTGACACTGTTAAGTACTAGAGACCTTGTTTTTACCGGAAAACTGTAGGGAAACATATATATAAAGAGGGGAGGGGGGGGGTAGAGAGTGGAAAGAAGAGGAAAATAAAGAAGACTGGAGGACTCATCCAGCTAGTACAGAACTAGAGATCAGATCTTGCACAAAGGAAAGGTGATAGCATCACACACGCAAAGGCACATATGGATGATTGCATATCATGTGTCTGAATGGGAAGATCAATGCTCATAGACGGAGAGAAATGTACCTCAATCGCTAAAGATCTTAACCACTGCTTCGGCAAATGTCTGGTCAGATGTTCATCAACAATTGCAAGGGCCGGTGAGAACAATTGAAGAGCATTTTCTATTGTCACAGCACGGGAAGGGAATACAACAACATTCTAGTGACCAGAATAAAAAAAGGGTATCAGATAGATCTTATGAATTTCTAGTAAGCAAACGTAGTTGTAAACAGGCAACAAATACCATATCTTACATCAGATGTCAGTGAGATGTGGTGGTAGCACTTCATAAATCCAGCAA
>NW_021252157.1:0-1071 GCF_002162155.2 Triticum dicoccoides
CTCTCTCTCTCACGGCCGAAGCTCACCGTCGCCGCCGTTCGCCTTAGCCACCGTCTCCGACCACCCCTCGCTTCCCCGACCAGCTCAGAAGCTCCGCCTCGACTCCTTCTTCCTCCCCACCGCTCCACGGGTCCCCGGAAGCCCTGCATCGCCGCCACGTCGCCGTTCCCCCCTTCGGACTCCGACCACCGTCGCCGTCAAATTCGTCGTCTCCGACGCGTCCCCGAGCCCGCTTCGACGCCCACTGCAACCGCGGTGAGCTACGCCACCGTTTCCCCCTTCTCCCCTGCTCTCTCCCGACCCCTAGGCCCTAGCCCCACCGCGGCCGAAAGCTTCACGCCGCCGGCGATGTCGCCGTCGTGGCCACGATCGCCGTAGCACCCAACCGAGCACGCCATCGTGCTCCACATCTCACTAGGAGCACGTAGCACGCTCCAACACCCCCCCTAACACCCTGCAACACCGTTCCCGTGCATGACCGAACCCCGGCCGCCGCAGCCGAGCTCGCCGCCGTCGACTCCGGCCACCCCGACCCCAACGGACTCCGCCAAGAGCCGCGGGTCGTCCTCAGCTTCACTCCGGTGGCCTCCGCGGTTCATTTGGTGGCCGAAACTACCAAAACCACTATCGCCGCCACACTGATGGTCGCCGCCGGCCAGAACTCCGGCGAGCTGACATGGCCTAGTTAATTAGCCACTAAACCACCACCTACTGACGCTGACAAGTGGGCCCCAGGGCTTAGTCAAAGCTAACCAGCCCGGGTCAACACGGGATTAGCCCCTGTGTCACTGACGTGTGGACCCCACACGTCAGGTTTGACCCGAGCCAGCCCTGTTGACCTGCTGATGTCACTGTGACGTCAGGCTGACGCAGTAAATGATATTTCTGGATTTAAATTAAATCAGGAAATTCCAGAATATTAATTAAACTTCAAAAATTCATAACTTTTATTCTGTAACTCCAAATTGGACAAATTATATATGAAAAATGATCAGAAAAATCCAATCTATCCATCTGTACTATTTTCATGCATGATCCAACAAGTTAAATGGATGTTTTAATCAGAACAAG
>NW_021252158.1:0-1165 GCF_002162155.2 Triticum dicoccoides
AATCGCGGCATAAGGGCAGACTGGATGGAAAAGGCACGCTAGGAGGGGAACAAATAATATGTATGGACGGACATTCTCTCACTGAAGCACACTACACAGTTCTACAGAATTCCGCCTTGGTGGCTCCGTATATGGATGAACACAAGAATTTGCTACGCTCCAAACACCCGGAGCGGTCTGATGACTGGATTACACGTGAACAAACCAGGAGTTTCGCCAGCTGGTTGCAGACACGTACCATGCATGACACCTCTATTGAAGATGACCTGTACTTGCTGTCCCAGTTACCATCTTCGAATATAATGACTTTCAAAGGGTACGAGATAAATGGTAATACATTTTACACGATCGCCCAAGATAAGAAGAGCACCAACCAAAACAGTGGTGTCCGCTTTGATGCAGAAACCAAGATGGGAAAGGAAACATATTATGGTTATATACAGGACATATGAGAACTTGACTATCGACGTGGTTTAGAGGTCCCTTTGTTTCGGTGCAAATGGGTCAATATGACACGAGGCAGGGTAACGGAAGACCCGCAGTATGGAATGACAACAGTGGATCTCAACAATCTTGCGTATGCAGACGAACCATTCGTCCTAGCCAATGATGTGGCACAGGTTTTCTATGTGAAGGACATGTCTACCAAGCCAAGAAAAAGAAAAGATAAGGAAGCGAATGCATCGTACGATGAGCGAAAGCGGCACATAGTTCTTTCTGGGAAGAGAAACATCGTGGGAGTGGATGACAAGACAGACAAGTCAGAAGATTATGAAAAGTTTGATGAAATTGCTCCATTCACAGTGAATATTGACCCGAGCATCCCGTTAAATGATGAAGATTTTCCATGGTTACGGCGCAAAGGGACACACGCGAAGAAAAAGTTTCACACCCAAAGATCTGGGATGTGATCGGCTTCACTAGCTATCATCATTTTCTTCTGTGTTTCGCACCGAGAGGGGAATCTCTGTAATAGTTAGGGTAGTTATGTGTTTTGGCATTTGAAACGCAAAGAAATTTTATGTGCAAACAAATTCACACTAATTTCAAATAATTCAAAATTTAAACTATTCAAATTTGAAAACTACGGGCACTAACAGAAAAAAATAGCAGAAAAGAAAGAAAAACTATAGCTGAAAAGAAAAAACTATATAAAAAAACTACT
>NW_021252159.1:0-420 GCF_002162155.2 Triticum dicoccoides
AGGACTTTCTCCCGCAACTATTATGATGATACCATGCCAACTTTGTAACACACGAGTATGATACCATTGTCCGTTTTGTACATGCACATGCTATGTGGGTGAAATTATGATATCATGCCAACTTTCAACTTTTTCAGAGTTCATTTGAAATGCTTTAATGTCTTATGGTTCGCCCCTGGCCCATGACCATTAGTCCCGGTTTGTGCCACAAACCGGTACTAAAGGGTTGGTCCTCGTTGCGCTTAGAGTTTAGTCCCACCTCGCCAACCGAAGGGCGCTCACACAGGTTTATAAGCCCGTCCCTCTCTTCCTTGTTGAGCTCCTCTCAAAGTGAAAATAGATGCCCCTATACAGGGAATTTGACCTAAATTCATAGTGAATTTCTCTAAAATTCATAGAAATTTATTATGAATTTAGATT
>NW_021252160.1:0-396 GCF_002162155.2 Triticum dicoccoides
AGTCCGCTAGTTCTGCTTATTACACTTGCTGGAGTATGTTAATGAATGAGGATCATTTTGGCCGCACTTCGTATTTATGGACTTTGCACACTCTTGCACTATTATTGCCCATCACAATTCACAAAAATGAAAAATAAACAATTAATGCCCATCACTATTCTAAATTTTGACATATTGCAAGAAATAAATGTGATCAGTATTGCCAATCGCTATAAAAGATATTTTGGAACGCGGGAAGAATAAAGTAGCCTACCACGTGCACCGCGTGTTAATTACCCTTTATTGTTTTGAAAACTTGCACGATGAAGAAAAATCAGACGTAACATCGAATAATGATTCTTCTACCTGACACTCATGCTATGCTTATCTGGGATGTCCTTTCGAGGGTTTTTTTTG
>NW_021252161.1:0-836 GCF_002162155.2 Triticum dicoccoides
AGGGCCTGGCATCTTGAGCGTGAGATATGCGTAGTGCGGCACCGCATTGAATTTTGCGAATGCGGTTTGTCCGAGCAGGGCGTTATAGCCACTGCGGAATGGGACTATGTCGAAGATTAACTCTTCGCTTCAGAAATTATCCGGGGATCCGAAGACCACTTTGAGTGTAACCGAGCCTGTACAACTGGCTTCTACACCTGGTATGACACCTTTAAAGGTTGTCTTTGTGGGTTTAATCCTTGTGGGATCTATACCCATTTTTCGCACTGTATCCTGATAAAGCAGGTTCAGGCTGCTGCCGCCGTCCATGAGGACTCTAGTGAGGTGAAATCCGTCAATGATTGGGTCTAGGACCAATGCGGCGAATCCACCGTGACGGATGCTAGTGTGGTGGTCCCTTCGATCAAAAGTGATCGGGCAGGAGGACCATGGGTTGAACTTTGGGGCGACTGGCTCCAACGCATAGACGTCCTTGAGAGCATGCTTCCGCTCCCTTTTGGGGATATGGGTTGCGTATATCATGTTCACCGTCCGCACTTGCGGGGGGAAGCCCTTGTGTCCTCTGTTGTTCGGCGGCCGGGGCTCCTCATCATCATCGCTATGCAGCCCCTTGTCTCTAGTTTCGGCACTTAACTTGCCTGCCTGCTTGAACACCCAACTATCCCTGCTGGTGTGGTTGGCTGGTTGTTCGGGGGTGCCGTGTATCTGGCACGAGCGATCGAGTATCCGGTCTAAACTGGATGGGCCTGGAGGGTTTCTTTTGAATGGCTTCTTCCGCTGACCGGGTTTGGAGCCTCTAAATCCGGCATTAACTGCCGTATCCTCAGTATTGTCGC
>NW_021252162.1:0-3916 GCF_002162155.2 Triticum dicoccoides
CCCCCCCCCCAAGCCATGGCGCATGCCAAAATTTTGCCATCCGCCCATCACCAAGTTTTACCAATGTCAACGCTTAGAAAATATCCAACTCGTACCGTGGCCATTTCAAACAAAAAGTGGTCGCGAATTTATCTTGATTCAGGACCCCCAGCCCTCCGCGGTTGGTTGGCCGACAAACAATATCACACTTGTGGACGAGCTCTCAGCTCAGTGGTCAGGGTGTTGTGTTGCCACCCAGCCAGCGCGGGTTTGAACCTCGGTTCTTACACGGGTCTCACATCTTCTTCTTTAATAAAAATCAGTAGGGGCTGCTTCTCCCCCTATTGATCGAGTTTTTTTTCTAACAATATCGCACTTGATTTTGCGTTGGCCGGCAGACACTTTATCCGTACCAGCCCAAAGGAAGGCTCAAAGTAAAAAATGGCGTTGATTGTACCTCGCGGCAGGAAAATGGAGGCTAGGTGGTAATTAAGTTGAGAGGTCAGGACAGACTTGATAAAAGAACATCTTCCCGCGACTTGGTTTCGATCTGAGAAGATATATGTTACTTAAAGATGCATTTTTTGGTTAATAAATACTACTCGCCATGTTGAGTACTACCTCCGTCCTGGTTTATAGGTCCCCTTTATAATTTGTGTGAAATGTTGACCAAACATTTAACTAATAAAATGTTAATGCTTGTCAACAAAAAATATATCATATATTTAAACATAGTTTTTAATGATATAATTTTTTGTTACATGCATGGACATTTTGTTAGTTCAATCAATGGTCAAAATTTGGCATGAAATACAATGGGGACCAGTGAACTAGGACGGAGGTAATACTATAGTGAAGATGCAGTATCAATTGTAGTGGTCACCAATGGATTAAGAGTAATGCGTCATAAGTGCTCACAAATTATTCAAATCTCATCCTTCCAAGTTGACATCAATGATTAATGCTCATGACATGCCAAAAGCCTTGATCCACACAATTCAGTATGCCGAGGGTGATGTATAACTTCAAAATAAAACTCATTTGTTTCTTTCTCTATTTCTTGTTGGGTTTCTTTTACAGTAGTATTTTACATGCATGTAAAATACCCCACTATACTAGGCTAGGACAGGTAAGGCAACACGCCCCGGTGATGCCTTAAATCGGAACTGAAGAAATAAAAGTGTAACATAGAAATGAAAAAAATAATTGATAAAAAAATATTATTAAAGCAGGGCAACGTAAGCAAGAACAACTTGTAAGCAGCGAATCTACTAAATTGGAGAATGAAAAAACAGAGAATAAGATGGAAATAAGCATATTTACTAAAATTCAGAAAAATATTGGGTACAATATGGAAGCATTTCATGTTTCAAGGGGGATAACAGTGACAATAAAGTTAAGGAGAAGGAGAAATCAAAGGTAATGGAAGCAATTCAGTTGGCGCAAGATGCAGCCGAATTATGTTTCAGAAGACCCTTTTTTGGTGTCATGCATATAGTAATATAAACTGGTCGATTGAACAAACCAAGCAATGCAAGGCCATATTTCGGAAGCAATGCATGGTTCTCTCCAGATCAAGGAAAATGGAAACATATGCCTGCACCCTCACACGAAATGAAGCAAACTCTATTCCGAAAGAAGCATATGCATTACAATGAAGAAACACAAATGATTAAGAAGCATGAAGAACATGGTGCAGTTACATATATACTATCAGTTGGAAGCATGGATATATGAAAATAAAATCCTAAAAGATGTTGCCCCTAAAATTGGGAAGCACATGTGCTTCATGTACGTAATAAATTCATAGGTAATAGTCGATGAATGAGTCAAGCAGTACACAATGGAGTGCCCAAATTTGGGGCCAGCAAAAGGGACTATGCAACCATATGCACACAGCGAACAAAACTTAGAACATACAAATAAATCAGAGAGGGGTACATCAAGATTTCTTGGACTCAATACCAAGGTTAGATGAGGATGGTGTCTGCGGAAGATGGGGGTCGAGGGGGCGGATCCAGTTGTCTTACTTACGTAATGGCTTCGTTCCTCAACCAGGCGGACCCTCTGCCACGATGAACCAGAAGCCGTGTGCCATGAAGGTACTATTTATTCTCCAGGCGGCAAATGGGTTGTGAGCTCATTCCTTGTGTGCGTCATGTAGAAGGAGCACGGCCACCGGATGGGAAGGCGCACCGGCCAGGTTAATCTCAAGGTCCAAGGGGGAATGACTGGATCGTTGCGGATGGATTCGGAGTGAGAGCTCAGGGATGGAGGTGATTCGGGAGCACGCTATGGAGACGGGGATGAGGGATGCCTAGCATGGGTTTAGGACAAGTGCGATTATTACGGGAGTGATTATGGATGAATACGTGGCGAGAAAATCTCCCAGATTTGGAAACATATCTATGAGATTTGGAATCAATTTCGGCCGTGAGATGAAAGCTGCATCTACGTCTCTTGACCATTCTGAAGATTTTCTCCCATCAGACATCTGTTAGGAAGCGTTTCCCTTAGATCCGAGAAGATATACGTTATTCGAAGTACTAGTCAAGATGAAGTAGTATCAATTATCAATTGTAGTGGTCACCAGTTGATCAAGAGTAATGCGTCATTAGTGCTCACAAATGATTCAAATCTCATCCTCCCAAGTTGACATCAATGATTAATGCTCATGACATGCGAAAAGCCTTGATGCACACAATTTAGTATGCCGAGGGTGATGTATAGCTTCAAAGTAAAACTTGTTTGTTTCTTTCCAAATACTTAATCATGCAGCTGCGCTCAATGGACGCCGCGAGCGCACATTCATAGTCCGAATGATGCAACAAACTGATTCCAGATTGGGTAAACTATCCATCCACTTATTCTATATAAGGAAAGATTCTTTAGTTACAGTGCGTTGATTTTTCTTCACCTTGTCCGACCAAGTGATGACGTAATGTGCATTGATTCTGGTACAAGAAAATTCAAAAAACTATAACTTTCACACCGCGTGTTCGAATGATGATCCATTTTCACCGCTGGATTCCTTGTGTTGAGCTCTTCAAAACTAGATCCCATATAAATATGTTTTTTTATGATTTTATAAAAAAGCAACTTTGATGCTAGATCAGGCAAGTTTAGTGCTAAACATGAGCAACTTCGACGTTAGAAGAATTGCACCATGTGTATAAGTGAATTCTCCTAGTAGCCTCCTACTTAGTGTGTAGGTAATAGGTGGTTACATAGTTCGTTACCTACCATATTGTGAAAGTTGTTCACCGTAAAGTGGGAAGTTGCCTAACATGGTTTTTTCGTTGTCTGCCTCCAAAACCAAGTTGCCTACACCGCTACGAAGCTTCCCGCGGGTGATCTGCAATTGCCTAAAATACTATGAAAGTTGTCCATCAGGGGTCCTAAGTTGCCAATGCTGTTGGGGAATGTAGCAGAAATTCAAAATTTTCCTACGAGTCACCAAGATCTATATATGGAGAGACTAGCAACAAGAGAGAGGGGAGTGCATCTACATACCCTTGTAGATCGCTAAGCGGAAGCGTTCAAGTGAACGGGGTTCAAGGAGTCGTACTCGTCATGATCCAAATCACCGGAGATCCTAGTGCCGAACGGACGACACCTCCGCGCTGAACACACGTGTAGCCCGGTGATGTCTCCCATGCCTTGATCCAGCAAGGAGAGAGGGAGAGGTTGGGGAAGACTCCGTCCAGCAGCAGCACAACCGCGTGGTGGTGATGGAGGAGCGTGGTAATCCAGCAGGGCTTCGCCAAGCACCGCGAGAGACGAGGAGAAAGAGAGGCAGGGCTGCGCCAGGGAGAGGTGGAAACTCTTGTGTTTGCAGCCCCAAAGACCTCAACTATATATAGGGGAGAGGGAGGGGCTGCGCCCCCTCTAAGGTTCCCAACCCAAGGGGTGCGGCAGCCCCAAAACCCATCTAGGG
>NW_021252163.1:0-397 GCF_002162155.2 Triticum dicoccoides
TTTTGTTGAAGTTTGTGATTCCCGTAGCATGCACGTATGGTGAACCGTTATGTGATGAAGTCGGAGCATGATTTATTTATTGATTGTCTTCCTTATGAGTGGCGGTCGGGGACGAGCGATGGTCTTTTCCTACCAATCTATCCCCCTAGGAGCATGCACGTAGTACTTTGTTTCGATAAGTAATAGATTTTAGCAATAAGTATGTGAGTTCTTTATGACTAATGTTGAGTCCATGGATTATACGCACTCTCACCCTTCCACCATTGCTAGCCTCTCTAGTACCGCGCAACTTTCGCCGGTACCATAAACCCACCATATACCTTCCTCAAAACAGCCACCATACCTACCTATTATGGCATTTCAATAGCCATTCCGAGATATATTGCCATGCAACTTT
>NW_021252164.1:0-1688 GCF_002162155.2 Triticum dicoccoides
TTTCCACAAGACGTGCCACCGGGATTACCGCCTATTTGAGGGATTGAGCATCAGATTGACTTAATTCCCGGTGCTTCACTGCCAAACCGTGCACCATACCGTACCAATCCAGAGGAGACGAAGGAGATTATGCGTCAAGTACAAGAGCTTCTCGACAAAGGTTATATACGCGAATCCCTTAGTCCTTGTGCTGTTCCTATTATTCTAGTGCCGAAAAAGGATGGTACATCACGTATGTGTGTTGATTGTAGAGGCATTAATAATATTACTATTCGTTATCGTCATCCTATTCCTAGGCTAGATGATATGCTTGATGAATTGAGTGGCTCTACAATATTCTCCAAAGTTGATTTACGTAGTGGATACCATCAAATTCGTATGAAATTGGGAGATGAATGGAAAACAGCATTCAAAACTAAGTTTGGATTATATGAGTGGTTAGTCATGCCTTTTGGCTTAACTAATGCACCTAGTACTTTCATGAGATTAATGAACGAAGTTTTACGTGCTTTCATTGGACGATTTGTGGTAGTTTACTTTGATGACATATTGATTTATAGCAGATTTTTGGAAGAACATTTGGAACATTTACGTGCTGTTTTTATTGCTCTACATGATGCACGTTTGTTTGGTAACCTTGGGAAGTGCACCTTTTGCACCGACCGAGTATCTTTTCTTGGCTATGTTGTTACTCCACAGGGAATTGAAGTTGATAAAGCCAAGATTGAAGCTATTGAGAGTTGGCCGCAACCCAAAACGGTCACACAAGTGAGGAGTTTTCTTGGCCTCGCTGGATTCTATAGGCGTTTTGTGAGAGATTTCAGCACCATTGATGCACCTCTCAATGAGCTTACAAAGAAAGATGTGCCTTTTCTTTGGGGTACCGCACAGGAAGAAGCCTTCACGGTATTGAAAGATAAGTTGACACATGCTCCTTTACTCCAACTTCCTAATTTTAATAAGACTTCTGAGCTTGAATGTGATGCTAGTGGAATTGGATTAGGAGGTGTGTTATTACAAGATGGCAAACCTGTTGCATACTTTTCTGAAAAATTGAGTGGGCCTAGTCTGAATTATTCTACTTATGATAAAGAATTATATGCTCTTGTTCGGACTTTAGAAACATGGCAACATTATTTATGGCCCAAAGAATTTGTTATACATTCTGATCATGAATCTTTGAAACATATTAAAAGTCAAGCTAAGCTGAATCGTAGACATGCTAAATGGGTTGAATTCATTGAGACTTTCCCTTATGTCATTAAACACAAGAAGGGAAAAGAAAATGTTATTGCTGATGCATTGTCTCGTCGATATACTATGCTTTCACAACTTGACTTCAAAATATTTGGTTTGGAGACCATCAAAGATCAATATGTGCATGATGCTGATTTTAAAGATGTAATGCAGAATTGTAAAGAAGGAAGAATGTGGAACAAGTTTGTTGTTAACGATGGATTTGTGTTTCGTGCTAACAAGCTATGCATTCCAGCTAGCTCCGTTCGTCTTTTGTTGTTGCAGGAGGCGCATGGAGGAGGATTAATGGGACACTTTGGCGTGAAGAAGACGGAGGACGTACTTGCTACACATTTCTTTTGGCCAAAGATGAGACGGGATGTTGAGCGTTTTATTGCTCGCTGCACTACATGTCAAAAAGCTAAGTCACGACTCAATCCTCATGGTTTATA
>NW_021252165.1:0-973 GCF_002162155.2 Triticum dicoccoides
ATAATTAAGACAGAAGTAAAAGAAGCCATCACGTTCATCCACATAGATTAAATAATCTAGCCAATATTTTCTTATATTAACGGCTCAGATTTAAAATTCTAACATTACATACAGATATTGTCGGAAACCAACAATCAGACTGTCACGTACAAATATTCCAGGCACGTAATTGGAGTGGTTCAGATTTGACAAGACAAAAAAACAAATTTGGAAGGAGCGTTCAGATTTGACAAGAAAAGAAAAGTAATTTGGAAGGAGTCAACCGGAGAGAAAACAGCTTGCATTAGTGTACGTGCATAGGGCTCTCAAAACCAAGACAAAGGACAAATTGATGCGTGGGAAATCTAGACCGGAAGCACTAGGGATTCGTATTAGAAGCCAGCCCAACTAAAAAAATGATACGGCCGGCCATGTGACCTAACAAACCTGAAGTAATCCCGTTGGGCATGCCATGCATGTAACTAATACCATCATTACATGAGAACCAGTGCATGCGTGTATCTTTACTTACTCCTTCAAAATTTATACCTGAAGTCCAAACTATGCAAACAATATACCCCTTCTTACCAGCGTCGAAAGCCATACATGGCTGTGAGAATGAAATTGTCATTCAGTGGACTCTACAATGAACGATGAAATAAGTAATGTTTTTTTACTCATATTTGTTGCTTTTTTATCGTAAGAAAATGCACTACAGAATAAAAAATGCTTAACTGATGAATTAAGAAAATATTATGTTTGTATGACCAGCTCAAGATGTCATCGAGAATTTTGAATGATTTTAAGTCATATTAATTGATTCTTCATTATACCAGCTACTACCAAGAATCATAATAGCTAGCCAGCGGGTGAGGCGTTTCGGCTTTAGAGCTCGATGGAACTCGAAATTTTTCCAAAAATCCAGAATCAATCTTTTAAGTTTTCAAAATACTAAAAATAAATACATAAGTACGTATATAAAAATTCATTTTTC
>NW_021252166.1:0-395 GCF_002162155.2 Triticum dicoccoides
CTTCTTCTGAGGACTGGGGCGAGGACCTCGTCTAGCAGTGGCCTTTGTCTTCAGCAGAGAGGGTCCCGTTGAAGAATTGGGTGCAGCTGAGGAACTAGCTGAAGCTCCTAAGGTAATTGAGATGCTTGTGGTCCTTTGGCACGTGGCAAGATGCACAGGTGCAGAGGACTTTGTTGGAGCAGCTAAGGACTTTGGAGGAGCTACTGAGGACTTTTGAGGAGCTGAGGATTTGGGAGGAGCAGGAGCAACATGAGGAATTGGCCTTGAGGGCTTTGAAGATTCTGGCCATGAGGGCATTGCTGAGGAACTTGGCCTTGAGGGCACTGAAGGTGAAGCACTTGGCTTGTGCGCAGGCTTCTTTGACATGGCCTTCTTGGCTTGACATAGGCCTCAGC
>NW_021252167.1:0-848 GCF_002162155.2 Triticum dicoccoides
ACTCTGCTGCTGCTACCGCTGAGGCCTATGTCAAGCCAAGAAGGCCATGTCAAAGAAGCCTGCGCACAAGCCAAGTGCTTCACCTTCAGTGCCCTCAAGGCCAAGTTCCTCAGCAATGCCCTCATGGCCAGAATCTTCAAAGCCCTCAAGGCCAATTCCTCATGTTGCTCCTGCTCCTCCCAAATCCTCAGCTCCTCAAAAGTCCTCAGTAGCTCCTCCAAAGTCCTTAGCTGCTCCAACAAAGTCCTCTGCACCTGTGCATCTTGCCACGTGCCAAAGGACCACAAGCATCTCAATTACCTTAGGAGCTTCAGCTAGTTCCTCAGCTGCACCCAATTCTTCAACGGGACCCTCTCTGCTGAAGACAAAGGCCACTGCTAGACGAGGTCCTCGCCCCAGTCCTCAGAAGAAGCAGGTCGCCTTCCAAGTGTCGTCTGAAGAAGACAAGGCTGATGATGAAGAACTTGCTAAGATCATCAGAGATAGGCAAGTCAGGGCCGCTAGAGCCAAAGGCACAAATGTGCCACTGCTTTTGGATCCAAAGTTGATCCTCGAATACATTGATGTTTGGCACAAGGACCCCAACACTCACATGCCTGACTTCAAGCGGACTCCTGGCCAAAGTCACATGCTGACCCACTTCATATAAGAAGAAAAATGGAAATATGAGAAGGTCAGACAGATCAAGAAAGCGCAGTAGAAGAAGGAGCGCTATCTGAAGAAAAACGTTATCTCTATGACAACTGAAGAACTTGTCACTGTTCAAACTAAGATCAAGAAACTCAGTGATGAATTTGATGCATACCGCGCTGATTGGCTTGGAGCCAAGGTTCACTTTGTGAGACTTG
>NW_021252168.1:0-1151 GCF_002162155.2 Triticum dicoccoides
TACGATTACGACGTTCGGACACACCATTACGCTGTGGTGTTCCGGGTGGCGTGAGTTGCGAAACTATTCCGCATTGCTTCAAATGTACACCAAACTCATAACTCAAATATCTTCCTCCACGATCAGATCGTAGAAACTTTATTTTCTTGTTACGATGATTTTCAACTTCACTCTGAAATTCTTTGAACATTTCAAATGTTTCAGACTTATGTTTCATTAAGTAGATATACCCATATCTGCTTAAGTCATCTGTGAAGGTGAGAAAATAACGATATCCGCCACGAGCCTCAATATTCATCGGACCACATATATCTGTATGTATGATTTCCAACAAATCTGTTGCTCTCTCCATAGTACCGGAGAACGGTGTTTTAGTCATCTTGCCCATGAGGCACGGTTCGCAAGTACCAAGTGATTCATAATCAAGTGGTTCCAAAAGTCCATCAGTATGGAGTTTCTTCATGCGCTTTACACCGATATGACCTAAACGGCAGTGCCACAAATAAGTTGCACTATCATTATCAACTCTGCATCTTTTGGCTTCAACATTATGAATATGTGTATGACTACTATCGAGATTCATCAAAAATAGACCACTCTTCAAGGGTGCATCACCATAAAAGATATTACTCATATAAATAGAACAACCATTATTCTCTGATATAAATGAATAATCGTCTCGCATCAAACAAGATCCAAATATAATGTTCATGCTCAACACTGGCACCAAATAACAATTATTTAGGTCTAATACTAATCCCGAAGGTAGATGTAGAGGTAGCGTGCCGACCGCGATCACATCGACTTTGGAACCATTTCCCACGCGCATCGTCACCTCGTCCTTTGCCAGTGTTCGCTTAATCCGTAGTCCCTGTTTCGAGTTGCAAATATTAGCAACAGAACCAGTATCAAATACCCAGGTGCTACTGCGAGCTCTAGTAAGGTACACATCAATAACATGTATATCACATATACCTTTGTTCACCTTGCCATCCTTCTTATCCGCCAAATACTTGGGGCAGTTCCGCTTCCAGTGACCAGTCTGCTTGCAGTAGAAGCACTCAGTTTCAGGCTTAGGTCCAGACTTGGGTTTCTTCTCTTGAGCAGCAACTTGCTTGCTGTTCTTCTTGAAGTTCCCTTTCTTCTTCCCT
>NW_021252169.1:0-960 GCF_002162155.2 Triticum dicoccoides
TGTCACATCCCTAGCTTCTGGTAATGCACTAGGCTAGACCTCATGTGAGCATCATGTTTAAATTTAAATGAAATTGAATTGAGGAATTTTCAAAGCCTCAGAAGACCTCTAAAAATAACCAACATTTAAATTTCATCAAATGAGTCCAAGAAAATGTTCCTGTTATTCCATGGAAATATTGGTGAGAGGTAAAATTTAAACCAATATTTTTGGAGTCACAGAGATATTTATTTTGGCCATTTGAATTAATCCAATAACTATTTGCTTTGGATTTATATTTAATATATATTAAATATGACTCCAAATAATTCTGGAAGTTTGTGAGTGGCTTTGTATATATTTTAGTAAGCCACATAATAAACTACAGAATTTATTAAAATGGTTTAGTATTTTACTAAACTAAAACAAAACAGAACAAAATAGAAAACAATAAATAAAAACAGAAATAGAAAGAGAGAGAGAGTTTTACCTGGCCACTTACCCGTGCAGCCCAACAGGACCGGCCCAGCGCGGCCCAGCCCACCTCCTTCCCCCCCTTGTCCTCTTCTTCCTCTGCCAGTAGGCAGAGGCGAGGCGCGGCGCGCGCCCGAAGAGCGCCGGCCACCTCCTGCTTCGCCGTGGCAGCCTCCCCGACTCCCTCGCGACGCCACGCACTTCCCCTCGCCCCCTGCACCTCCCCTCTCTTCCCCTGGACCCCGTTCCCTCCTCTGCTTCCCTCCCTGCACGCGCCCGAGCGGAGCCCATCGCCACCGACGCCGATTGCCGCAGCCACCGTGCTCCCCACGCCTCACCGACGCCCCAGGGAGCTCCGCCTCGACCCCCTCCTTCCTCCCCACCGACCCACGGCCCTCCGGAAGCCCTGCAACGCCGCCACCATCGCCGTTCCGTCGCCGGCCACCGAAGCTCCCCTCCGTCGATTCGCCGGACCCCGTGCCTCCCCTGCCTCGCCAGCAGCACCAG
>NW_021252170.1:0-480 GCF_002162155.2 Triticum dicoccoides
GGACAAGAGCGGGTCGCCCCCCCATTTATTTGTCCGGGAAACACTAACGTAGATTTAAACATAATTACTTCACGCAAAGATTAAAACTAACTATATTCGATAGAGAACTACAGTAATCCTACTCGTTGTCTAATGAAACTTTGATGACCCCCTTGTCGGAGCCATTAGCCTCGTGGTCATTGACAGTGGGGTGAATCTCTGGAATCTCCTCCTTTGACAAGGTCCACGCGGAGCCACTCATATCGCACGTCGCTGAGGTGGATAATGCGGTGGTTGACCGCCACCTCCCGCTCGGACTGAGTCGACTCAAGCTTGGCATGTTTTTCTCGTGGGCAATGGTGGATAGTGGACGGTGAGGTCAGAGCGAAAGGAGCGCGGACAGGGACGCGGTGGCGACGAGTACGGGAGGGACAAGGGAGGAAATGGGGAAGGCTAGGTTTTACCCTCGTTGTCCTCCTTAAATAATCTGCTTTGGCCCCA
>NW_021252171.1:0-388 GCF_002162155.2 Triticum dicoccoides
GCGTCATTCAAAAAATGTATATTGTTTATTTCAAAAAATGTTGAACACATATGCAAAAGAATATTCAAACCATTACCTCAGAAATCTTTGTCAGATATTTGAAAAATCTGCAATGTGTAACAAACAATTAATATACCATATGTACATGAAAAATATACATAGTTTAATGGAAAATTAGAAATTTATACTGACATTTTAAGAAATTATTTATACAATGTAGTTCATGCAGTTTTAAAAAATACACCCTCCGTCTCATAATATAAGAGCGTTCTTTACACTAGTGTGATGTCAAAAATGCTCTTATATTATGGGACAGAGGGAGTATTTTGTGTCATTCCAAAAAAGTTCTACACCTATTTGAAAAATGTTTAACATGTATTCAAGAAAG
>NW_021252172.1:0-577 GCF_002162155.2 Triticum dicoccoides
GTACAAAGGTACTCAGCAAGACTTACATCAGATCCTACATACATGCATATTATCAAGAAAGGTTGGTGGAGTTGTTGCAGCAAGCCAGCTTTGACTCTTGGCTAGGCTAACCTACGAGACTCCAACTTGAAATGGTTTTGCGCACACGAGTCCACTACTCACCACTTCAATACACTACCGAGGATCCACCTCCGTCTTCCTACGGAAGGCCATCCTCGGCACTCACACTTATGTTGAGGCTTTTAGTAGTTTCCATTTACTTGTCTATGAACTGTATAGGCAACCAAGTAGTCCTTTACCGTGGACGCGGCTATTCGAATAGATCATGATAACCCTGCAGGGGTGTACTTATTCATACACGCTCTCACCACTTACCGTCGTTTACACGACATGTACTCGGCAACCTTCAAGCGGAAGCCCAACGTGGGTGTCGGCCACGACCTACCTAATCACCTAAGTCTCTAGTCCAGGTTTATCGCCTATTCGGGTTCCATCCATGAGGAGATCCGGCCGAGGTATCGCTCACATCCCCAAACGATGTGAACAGGGTTCCCGAGATACCTAACGGGTATTCGGT
>NW_021252173.1:0-908 GCF_002162155.2 Triticum dicoccoides
AAATCGCTTCAGGGCTCCAAAACGGTGAGTAACAATGCAAGAAACGGGCCAGAATCGGCCAAAACTGCGAGTGTTGATGACCGACACGTAAATGCACTCCAGGGTTCGTTAATCGTGGAAATCACTCCGGGACCTCAAAATAGTGGGTAATAGTCAATGAAGCGGGCCAGAATCGGTCAAAACTGCCAGTGTTGATGACCGACATATAAGCGCACCTTGGTGTTTAACAACTATGGAAATCATTTTGGGACCCCAAAACAATGAGTAATAATCCAAGAAACGGGTCAGAATCGGCCAAAATTACGAGTGTTGATGACCGACACGTAAACGTACCACAGGGTTCGTTAACCATGGAAACCACTCCGGGACCCCAAAACAGTGACGAATAGTCCATCAAACGGGCCGGAATCGGCCAAAACTGCCAGTGTTGATGACCGACACGTAAGAGGACCTTGGTGTTAAACAATTATGGAAATCACTTCAGGGCTCCAAAACGGTTAGTAACAATGCAAGAAACGGGCCAGAATCGGCCAAAACTGCGAGTGTTGATGACCGACACGTAAATGCACTCCAGGGTTCGTTAATCGTGGAAATCACTCCGGGACCCCAAAATAGTGGGTAATAGTCAATGAAGCGGGCCAGAATCGGTCAAAACTGCCAGTGTTGATGACCGACATATAAGCGCACCTTGGTGTTTAACAACTATGGAAATCATTTTGGGACCCCAAAACAATGAGTAATAATCCAAGAAACGGGTCAGAATCGGCCAAAATTACGAGTGTTGATGACCGACACGTAAACGCACCACAGGGTTCGCTAACAATGGAAACCACTGCGGGACCCCAAAACAGTGACGAATAGTCCATCAAACGGGCCGGAATCGGCCAAAACTGCCAGTGTTGATGACC
>NW_021252174.1:0-1219 GCF_002162155.2 Triticum dicoccoides
GGATACAAGCCTAGTTCAGTTCTACTACCACATTATGTTGCTAGGATGGTCTCAGAACTTTGATATGATGATGTTGAGTGTGTATGAAATCCTTTGTCAAATGTCTCAAATCCTTTTTGAGCATTTACAGCTGTTATGCTGCCGAAATTTTGCTAGAAATTCTAATGCCTTTGCATTATGATTGTGCTTTCAGATGGCCACTCGCGACCTCAATCAAGTGGTTCGCCTGACTCGATGCCTAGATGTACCCGGCCATACTGCCAAGTTGGTCAGGGTAATGACTGAGGCTGGATACCGCTGGTATCCTGAGTACACGGTCGAAGAGCAATTCCGAGACTTTAATCAAAGCCAGTATCTCTGCACTGTCAGGATATTTCCATCTTATCCTGGATCCACCGAGCCTCTTCACTGCTCATATGGACTCGGGGTTACCATTGAGATGGCGGTGCAGGACGCCGCCTACTCTATGATGACCATTATGCGAGCCAGATCTGGTATATTTCGGGACTCTGATTTCCGGTATATGCCTGGATCACTTCCGGGAGCACAAGGGTATCTCCAGGCTATTTATGCTGACCCCACTCAGGAGGATTCACGGACTCGCACCACTGCTGAGATGCTCGAGGATAAGGACCGTGAAAATCGGGCCTTGAGGTTAGAGCTCTTCAATACCCGTGCTGACCACTGGGCCACTTTGACTCGGTTCGCACCGGCGGTGCAAGCTGGATTCTCAGATATGCGCGATCTCTATCCTGTGAGGTCTGCTCTGTCAGACGTGATGGTTTGGCGTGATGTAGGAGGCATCACCCCACCTCGCGGTCCCCGCAGGCCACCGTCTGTTGGTCCAAGGCCTCATCCTAGCCCCTATGGTCCACAAGCTCCGCGAGATCGTCTGTTTCCGGATGATCATGTTGAGCTTCCAGGCTATGGAGGTGACTTTTACGAGGACTACTACGGATCGGTTTGAGTTAGTGGTAGTATCACTAGTTCGCACTAGCTGTGTCGTCTATCGTCCCGCGTGACTCGTGGGATATGACCTAGTTTGTACTCTTTCCGGAGGTGTAGAAAAATAATGTATAGGAGCTTGGAATGCCTCCGATGAGATGTAATCCTTTTCTCACCGTAATAGTACTTTGTTTGGTCTTGTACTAAACCCTGTATGGTGTGTATGACGATGGAATAAAAGAAGCAGTTTCTGTTTTTACCATGTCATACGGAT
>NW_021252175.1:0-1092 GCF_002162155.2 Triticum dicoccoides
TCTTGATCGACCCTGATGGATTTGGTCCCCGACTGCATGTCAGACATTTCGCATTACACGTCTGATTGCTCACTCCTCTTCGTAGCCGCGCAAGTCTGTTGGAACATCCGCGAAAACAACAATCACCAAAGATGGTGAGCATTCAATTCAAATCCGGGTGAATTATCCCTCAATTCAATCAGCATTTATCTGGTTAGAACACGCACCGCCGTAAATTGTTTGGATGTTTCGTTATTATGAGGAGAATCAAAGTCCGGAACGTGTATGGATTTATTGAGCTGAGATCCTGATGTCTCCGTGCGTAGGACGATGGTACAGTGACGACGCGACCACAGAGCAACTGCTCGGGGTCAGATGAAGGTTGGAGCGAGGAGGTGACGATGATTTGGTTAGTAGAACTGATTAGCTGCTCCCTCCGCCGGTATTCATGTACATAAGTCGCGTGATCCTTAATTACGGGAACAACCCAAGCGTTTTCCATTGTTTATATATACTCCCTTCGTTTTTATTTAGTTCGCATATTAGCTTTGGTCAAAGTCAACCTTTACAAACTTTGACTAAGTTTGTAACAAAAATATTAAGATATACAATAACAAATCAACAACATTAGATTTATTATTGAAGGTACTATCACATCGTATAGATTTATTATGAAGAATGGCGATCATTCTGTCTCCAATTCTTGCCCTTAGCTGCTTATTGCTTCCAAGAAGCTCCTTACGACTATCCATACATTTTTTCCATTCTTTGATTGTTATGTCTCCACTTCTTTTAGAAACCCAGTATGGACAGTTGAGATTCGTAGGACGACCTGGTTGTATGTTCAAAACATGAAGGCTACCATGCGTATACATCAGATGAGGCACACAATCATTTGGGATTACCTGTTGAAAAACATAATAATAACTTCGTAGTTAGCAATGATGTACTAGTTTTAGAAGTGTGCAAAAAGATGCACGGATGTTGTAATAGTAAAAAATAATCTTACCAGGGTATCTCCATGGTAGTTACCGTAGTTCAACACGTGCACTAGTGGCACGTATTGACCATAATGTTGAGGAGTTTGATTGTAGATATTGTAATTCTCAAGAT
>NW_021252176.1:0-1767 GCF_002162155.2 Triticum dicoccoides
GAAGTGGAGGGCATTCTCCTCTTTTCAACATGCTTCTGCAAAGTTCGATGGCTTCTTTGTCCTCTTTTGAAAGAACCTTGAAAGGCAACAAGTGTATCGTTAGGCACCAAGAGATCAAAAAATGCATTATACTGTTTAAAGTAAAAATTCGCTAACCTGCATACCACCTTGCTTCAGCTTTGCTTGATTGACAGATATAGGGGCCATACTGGACACAAAAGTCAGCTCATTACTGAACTCCATTTTCGAAGATGTCAATGCAGTGGCAGCAGAAGCCATCTGTTCAAGCCTTCGAACTCTATCTTCAGTGAGCACAAATGGCAGTAGCCTCCTCTTCTGCTTGTGCATATCAAGAGATCGCCTCCTTTGCCTCTTAGCATCTGTATACAAGTACTTCCTTCGTTCCTAAATATTTGTCTTTTTAAAGATTTCAAATGGACTATCACATATGAATATATATAGACATATTTTAAAATATAGATCACTCATTTTTCTCCGTATGTAGTCACTTGTTAAAATCTCTAGAAATACAAATATTTAAGAATGGATAAATACAGTGAGCTATATGCAGGATACTATGACTGGAGATATATGCTGTTGTGTCCCAACAAACAGGATACTACTGTATTGACCGGTCAGTCACGCAAAACAGAACAATTGACAAATCAACATACAAGATACTCCCTCCGTCCAAAAATACTTATCCAAGAAATAGATAAATTTGCGGAAATGTCATCTAGAACTAAAATACGCTTAGATACATCCAGTCCTCCGACAAGTATTTCCGGACGGAGGGAGTATATTGGATTGGAGATATATGCAGTTGAATGGTTAAGTAGCTGTTGTGTTCCCAACAAACTAGGTTCAGTTAATTGGAATATATACAGGAGGCTACTGTATTGACCGGTTAGTCACGCTAAACAGAACAATTCATGAATCGACATACAACAACCCCCTACAAGATATTTTTTTGATATTTTTTTTCTCCCATTAGAAGTGAACCCTACACGTAATCAGTCCTATTTTAAATAAACTACAAATGTGGCGGCTTTTTATGGCACAAATGTCAGATCACGAACAGGATATACACGCGACGTATCCCTGTAAGTCATCCTGATATACATGTGTACAAATCAATGGAAGTCAATTAATCTGTACACACTTGACCAACCTACTTCAATAACACAATCCTACTACAAGAGTGCTGTTAAGATCAAATTAATTTTTTTAACAATGCTTTCCCGCGTATTTCCAGCAGTGATGGTTTTCCCACGCAATTCTGGCGGCGGTAGCTTTCCCGCGCATTTCCTGCGGTGATATTTCATTACCTAGAAATTCTAGACACTGACATATGCAGGATACTACAGTGTCAGACTGGTCAGCATAGCAAAACAAAACAATCAATGGACGAATAAAATAATGAATCAACACACAACACCCACATAGAGTACAACGAACGAATCAGTCATAGTATTTCAGATGAACTATTTGCACCTTATGAATTATTTGCATCATCAGCAGATCGTAATGCAGTATGTGTAACGATTGAGCGACGATTCCTCATCGCAGACTCCCTAGTTTAAGCCATACGATGAACAAAATCCATGCGACTCAAAATTTCAGAGATAAGAAAATTACCCTGAGAAAGCGTGCACTTTGCCAGCCCGACGGCGCCGCCCTCCGCGCCCTTCTCGATCTGGAAGAAATCCATGATCTTGCTCTGCTTCAACGGGAAACCTGGCAGAAATTCAATCAATAAGCAGATGA
>NW_021252177.1:0-2467 GCF_002162155.2 Triticum dicoccoides
ACTACTATGACTTAAAATACAATGTTGCTGTTATCAGCATCATGGCCTTCCATGTTTTTCGCGCAGCATTTTTAGATCATCAGCGGCAATTTGAGTCTCATAGTGAAGTAGTTGCTGTTGGGCGCTGCTTCGACTCAGGCAAATTAATTGGCACAACTGGGATGTTGACTGACAATGGGAAGAGAATTTACCGCGAGGAGCTTGCGATCTCCACATGTGAAATCACTATGGTGCACAGTTCATTTCTCTCTTTACTTCTCTGCATGAAATAAATTAATAATGTCATATTATCAGTGGCTACCAACATATGCAATGAACTATATCTTTTGGGGGCACTAAAAGTATCCCCCTTTTCAGTTATGCAAACCTTGTTCAGGATCACTAAATTTGTGTGCTTGCCTGAACGTCACTTTATTCTTTTGCTAGACTGGAGTTGGAGGGCCCCTTGTTAATTTTAATGGTGACTTTGTCGGGATGAACTTTTATTCTAAGGAAGAGACTCCGTTCCTACCAAGGAATAAAATTCTTGAACTTCTGATGCATTTTAGGAGAACACCCCCGTGCTGGTATGTCTTCTACACTCATCAGATACAGAATCTCTGATTGGCTTATACATGCTTCTTTATCCTTCCCTATTTGAGCTCACTAGTTTGTATGCACTTGGAACATAAATGCTTAGGAAAAATGGAAATGATGGAAAGTTCAATCTAGATTGCACTTGGTATAATAGTGGTCTCTTGCTCTTTATGAGGTAGATAAATTTGCATCATACACTCTTTGGTTAATTTGCTATAACTGTCACCTCTAGTCGTATTCTATGCTGGATAACAGCAGGCGTAGTCTAACCAAAGCAATATCTGGATAACCGTAGGACATCTCGTTTGCTTGTTGCGAACTTATTGTTACCGAAATAGGCTTACGCCCCGCTATATTGATATAGCAACCACCCGATACAACAATCCGAGCCACGCTGGGGCAAACAGCACAAGCACGCCCAAAAGAAATAACAAGAGGAAATAAGAGAAGAAATGCCAACAACGCCGGATCAACGAAAGCTACGGCACACCACGATCGCTGCGCCCACCGAAGATAACCACCACGCTCCAAAGCCACCGAGTTGCCGTGTACCAAGCACCACCTTCAAGAAGGAATGCGACGATGACGACGCTGCTGCCTGGACGAATCCTAGGATTTCTCCCGGCACACGGAGGGTAGAGGGGGGGAGAGGGTCACCCGACGCCCTTCAAGAAGGATGGCGGCGCCCACAGGCGTCACCGCGTTGGTGCCAGCAAGACCCGACATGGATTTCTCCTGACCTCTCGCACCCACCACCCAGGACCAACCTTCGGCTCCACCACACCCGCCGCCCACCAACATGCGCCAACAATCACGAGGACACCGCTGTCGTCTCACCACGGCCAACGAAGCGAGGCCGGCCGGATCCAAACGAGACATCTGAAGACAAGGACCGGCAGCACCGCAGCCATGAGGGAGGGAACAACCTCCACCGGCTTAGGCAGTAGCAGACCGGGCATAGCAGCAGAGGCACACCAAACCCCCTGTCTGGCCAGGCCCAACGTGGGCCCGTGAAGCTCCGCCGCCGTGCTGCAGCAGTCGCGGCACAGCAGCCGCCGTCCTTGTCGCGAGGAGCTCGCCGGAAACCATCGGAGAACAGCCCACTGCGGCCACCCAGCAGGCCCGCCCCGACCCAGATCGGGCCCGTAGGGCCTAGATCTGGGCCAGCCGGGTGCCGCCGGCCGCCGCAAGCCATGGGCCGTCACCGCCGCCAAGGGGCAACGCCACCGCACCGCCGCCGTCCAGATCCGCGCCGGAACGCCGCCGGCCGAAGGGCTCCGCCGCCAGGACCGCTCGCCCGAGCCGGGGTCCAGCGACGGGGGAAGAAGGAGGGCCACCACCGCCGGACTGCGGGGCGCCGCGCGGGCAACGCCCGGCCGCGCCCGCCGGCGGCAGCGGCGAGGGGGAAGGGGGGCGGGGACTCGCGGGGAGGGGGAGGGGTGGGGAACCGCCCCGGTCGCCTCGCTCGAGGAGGGCGACGCGGGGGGCACCGCACAATCTGTCTATTCTCCGAACTTATTGTTCATGCTGGAGTTTCCAGGGAGCTGACTACACATCAACAAACATAGGAAGTGAAGTACTGAACAACAATATTGCACATCAACAGCCGAGGTTGGACGGAAACAAATTCAGACTTCATACATAACTGTACTAGAAACCATGTTGAATGTCAAACAATTTTGAAATGTGTGTGTCTGCGCCAATATGATGGCTTATTAGCTGTTTTGATGCTTTTGTAGCTTATAATGACATTTGGTAGGTGATCTTCATTTGAGAGCATTTGCCTTTATAACAAATTGGTTATTTGCTCCATGTGTAACTGAACAAGTAGCAGAGTTACCTTAACACTTGCATCCATATCACCAGTCTTATCAAGCCCGTCTTACAGTTG
>NW_021252178.1:0-388 GCF_002162155.2 Triticum dicoccoides
GTGGCTTTTGGCTGGGCGCTTGAGGCCGTATTCCTCGGCTGCCAGGACGTCAGTCTATCTTTCATTGAGCATATCTTGATCAGCTTTAAGCTGCTGCTGTTTCTTTTTCAGGCTCCTTGTGGTGGCTATTAGCTGGCGCTTGAAGCACTCCTGCTCGAGAGGTTCCTCAGGCACGATAAAATCCTTGGTGCTGAGGCTCGCCTCGTCCTCGGAGAGCTTAAGATAACTACTGTCCTCCGAGTCTTCATGCGTGGCCTATTCATCAGGGCTAACTTGCCCGTCTTCCCATTCATCTTGTTCGGAAGTCGCCTCAACAGGGTCTTCATTGTCTTCGGCACTGTTCAGAGTGTTATCTTCTCCTGTGCCGGTGTTGTTGTCTTTGCTGCGG
>NW_021252179.1:0-1032 GCF_002162155.2 Triticum dicoccoides
AGTGGTCTTGTTAACCATCAACACTTGATGCTCCTTCTTGATTTCTACCTCCGCAGCTTTTAGCATTGCGAAGAGCTCGGGAATAGTCTTGTTCATCCCTTGCATATTATAGTTCATCACGAAGCTCTTGTAGCTTGGTGGCAGTGATTGGAGAATTCTGTCAATGACGCAATCATCTGGAAGATTAACTCCCAATTGAATCAAGTGATTATTATACCCAGACATTTTGAGTATATGCTCACTGACAGAACTGTTCTCTTCCATCTTGCAGCTATAGAACTTATTGGAGACTTCATATCTCTCAATCCGGGCATTTGCTTGAAATATTAACTTCAACTCCTGGAACATTTCATATGCTCCATGACGTTCAAAACGTCGTTGAAGTCCCGATTCTAAGCCGTAAAGCATGGCACACTGAACTATCGAGTAGTCATCAGCTTTGCTCTGCCAGACGTTCATAACATCTGGCGTTGCTCCAGCAGCAGGCCTGGCACCTAGCGGTGCTTCCAGGACGTAATTCTTCTGTGCAGCAATGAGGATAATCCTCAAGTTACGGACCCAGTTCGTGTAATTGCTACCATCATCTTTCAACTTTGCTTTCTCAAGGAATGCATTAAAATTTAACGGAACAACAGCACGAGCCATCTATCTACAATCAACATAAACAAGCAAGATACTATCAGGGACTAAGTTCATGATAAATTTTAAGTTCAATTAATCATATTATTAAAGAACTCCCACTTAGATAGACATCCCTCTAATCCTCTAAGTGATCACGTGATCCAAATCAACTAAACCATGTCCGATCATCACGTGAGATGGAGTAGTTTCATCGGTGAACATCATTATGTTGATCATATCTACTATATGATTCACGCTCGACCTTTCGGTCTCCGTGTTCCGAGGCCATATCTGCATATGCTAGGCTCGTCAAGTTTAACCTGAGTATTCTGCGTGCGCAACTGTTTTGCACCCGTTGTATTTGAACGTAGAGCCTATCACACCCGATCATCACGTGGTGTCTCAGCACGA
>NW_021252180.1:0-482 GCF_002162155.2 Triticum dicoccoides
TTCATACGATGTAGTAGTGCTTGTGGTCTGGCATATGGTGCCAAGTTGTTACTGTTGACATGTTGACGCTTAGCAATATGGTCTCTGTTAATGATCATGACTTGGTTTGTGTCTGGTTAGGCTCTGTTAAACAACCGGATATGTAACTTGCTTGCTTGTTTCTAGTTGCTAGTGTCCACTTACACTAGAAGGTATTTGATTCTTTTACCCACCTTTTGTGTGCCTCTGTTAGTGATGATGTTTTTGAGGTGGTAGACCCATTTTTTGTGCTTTTGTCCTGTAGTTTCCTCTCATTTTACCTCTCTTTGATGCTGATTTTGATGTGGTTGGCTTCCACCTCTCTTTGTTGATGATTTTTATGTGGTTACATTCCGTATGGAACTACCTAAGTACTCCCTCCGTCCGAAAATACTTGTCATCAGAATGGATAAAAAGGGATGTATCTAGGAGTAATATACGTCTAGATACATCCTCTTTTATTC
>NW_021252181.1:0-1117 GCF_002162155.2 Triticum dicoccoides
AACGAAGAAGGACACATGCCGGCCAGCCTAAGTGTTCCGGAGCAGTAGCAAGCTACCAAGGCTCAATGGAAACACTAGGAGACATTTCCCGGTAAGAGAGGCTACTAAAGATAAACAACTAGATGGTCAGATCCCACACATACCAAGCATTTCAATAACATACACACAATATGCTCGATATGTGCAAATACAACATGGCATCACAACATGACTCTACGACTCAAGTATTTAATCAATAGGCTCCGAGGAGCGAGATATTACAAACATGGGTCTCATGACCCAACACTCAGAGCATACAAGTCAAAGCACAAGCGGAAGCTTAACATGTCTGAGTACAGACATCTATAAATGAAAAAGGCTGAGAAGCCTGACTATCTACCAATCCTGCCGAGGCACAAGATCGTAGCTGAGGTAACAAGCTAAACGTCGAAGTCCACGCGAAACTACTAGTGAGACTGAAGTCTCTCTGCAAAAACATAAAATAGGCAAACGTGAGTACAAATGTACCCAGCAAGACTTACATCAGAACTAACTACATATGCATCATTTTCAACAAGGGGATGGTGGGGTTTAACTGCAGCAAGCCAACTTTGACTAGGTGGCTATCCTAAACTGCGACTGCAAGCGACTCTTTTGAGGTGGCGCACACGAGTCCACATATTCACCATATCAATACACCACTATGGATCCGCTCCCGTCTCCCTACGAGAACGCCATCCATAGCACTCACGCTTATCTTGTGTATTTTAGAGTATCCACTTTCACTTGTCTATGAACTGATATAAGCAACCCAGAAGTCCTTTACCGCGGACACGGCTATTCGAATAGATGAAATTAACCCTGCAGGGGTGTACTTCTTCACACACGCTCTCACCACTTACCGCCGTTTACACGACATGTACTCGGCAACCTTCAAGCGGAAGCCCAACGTGGGTGTCGGCCACGGCCTGCCTAAACACTCAAGTCTCTAGTCCAGGTTTATCGCCTATTCGGGTTCCATCCATGAGGAGATCCGGCCGGAGTTTCGCTCACAGCCCCAAACGATGTGAACAGGGTTCCGTGACACCAAACGGGCGCCCGGTTTACCCGGCCACGTGCCTACCGCATCACAGCCCAC
>NW_021252182.1:0-1153 GCF_002162155.2 Triticum dicoccoides
TAACTCCGTTCTTGTTCCCCTTGCGCATGGCATCATCTCCATGCTTGTTCTTGCTCCAATGTTCATCCTTCTCCAAGCTAGGCCCTTCATTTGTAAGCAAAACAAATGTATCCAATTTAGGCAGCATCATATTCTCATGAACATTAGAATCATTACCAAGAAACGAAAGTACCTGATAATTTAATTGGCGTGCGCGAGCTCTAGTAATTGGTCCCGTATATGTAGCAGTAGGGGCTGTGGGTGTAACAATGGTATTGATGTCCTCATCAAGCTGCCTGCAGATTTTGGGGTTAGTCCCACTTTTAACATTGCAGATTTGAAGCCTTATTTGGGTGAGGAAGATGAGCTTCCGTCGAGGACGACTTCATTTCAAGAAGGGGAGGATGATGAGGACATCAATACCATTGTTACACCCACAGCCCCTACTGCTACATATACTAGACCAATTACTAGAGCTCGCGCACGCCAATTAAATTATCAGGTACTTTCGTTTCTTGGTAATGATTCTAATGTTCATGAGAATATGACGCTGCCTAAATTGGATACATTTGTTTTGCTTACAAATGAAGGGCCTAGCTTGGAGAAGGATGGACATTGGAGCAAGAGCAAGCATAGAGATGATGCCATGCGCAAGGGGAACCACAACGGAGTTACAAGTGATGATTTCAGGACTTTGAAGCCACCATAAGAGTGCATGAAGCCTTGGACGAAATATACAAGATGCCACTTCATAAAATTCGTCCAGAGGCTATTATAGGTGCTGCGTCACCTTTTTATTGGGCCAGGCCCATGTAATTTCGAAATACATTAGTATATGCTATTTTTAGAGTCCGTATGTGTGGGGAAACAAGAGATAGGGTTGATTTCGGACCCCTCCACCAAGGGCCATGAAATTCCCCTCTCTTCCTCCATATATACAGCCCTTAGGGCACCGTTTAGACTTTGGGTTTTGTTTAGATTAAAAGTTCGCCATAGCTGCAACTTCGCGTACTTCGTTTGTGTTCAACGACCAGACAAAGGCGTCACAGAACCCCACCTTGATCAATAAAGCTTTCATCTTATATTCGCAATATCCAGATTGCAATCTTAGTTTCTTGCTTGTTCTTCGTTTGCTCGCAGGAAACAGACCCTCGTGGTCAGGTTGATCGTGCTC
>NW_021252183.1:0-384 GCF_002162155.2 Triticum dicoccoides
TCTGGAAGATTAACTCCCACTTGATTTAAGCGATTGTAGTACTCAGACAATCTGAGCACATGCTCACTAGTTGAGCGATTCTCCTCCATCTTTTAGCTATAGAACTTGTTGGAGACTTCATATCTCTCAACTCGGGTATTTGCTTGAAATATTAACTTCAACTCCTGTAACATCTCATATGCTCCATGACGTTCAAAACGTCTTTGAAGTCCCGATTCTAATCGATTAAGCATGGTGCACTAAACTATCAAGTAGTCATCATATTGAGCTAGCCAAACATTCATAACGTCTGCATCTGCTCCTGCAATAGGTCCGTCACCTAGCGGTGCATCAAGGACATAATTCTTTTGTGCAGCAATGAGGATAAACCTCAGATCACGGATC
>NW_021252184.1:0-760 GCF_002162155.2 Triticum dicoccoides
TCAACTCCACATCGGGTATCGGCATCCACTACGGCTTGCGTAGGGCCTCCAGAACCATATGCCACACTGACCTCGCAAAGACACAAGACATTAAAATGTGGTTGATGGTCTCCATGTCTTGGTCGCAAAAAGGACATGCCGGCTGATGAGGAAGGCCACGCCGCGCCAAGCGATCTGAGGTCCAACATCTATTCCGTGAGGCAAGCCAGGTGAAGAACCTACACTGCAATGGGGCTTTAGATTTCCAGGCCATACCCGCATATGCAGCCACCTCAAGGCCCCAAAATTTGGAGGCGTACGCCGATCGCACCGAGTAATTGCCATCGTCCTCCCAAGCCCATCGGACCTGATCTTGCGTACCCGTGGTGAGCATGATTGTCGTCGTCCTGTCCCAAAGGAGGAGAAATTCCTGCAGTGTCTCCTCATCCATGTCCGGGCCTACCTCAAGCACCCAAGATCCACCTTGTATTGCGTCGGAGACTGACCTGACCTCTCAAACACGCTGCGGGATCCTCGCATATAATCTTGGGGCCAACTCTTGAACCCTAAAACCTTGAAGCCACCGGTCCTCCCAAAACAGAGCATTCTTGTCGTCTCCCACATGCGTGATTGCGGCTGTTCTAAAAATTGATCGCGCTTCATCTGGAATTCTGATCTCGAAACCTCTCCAAGGTCGTGATCTGTCTGTACATTGTAGCCATGCCCAGCGGGCCTGGAGCGGAAGTTGAGCCAGTGTAGGTCCAGTATGCCTAGGCGTCCA
>NW_021252185.1:0-1071 GCF_002162155.2 Triticum dicoccoides
AGGCTCCCGAGCAGCTATAGCGCAATTAACGCGCCTATTTTGTAGGAGATTTTATTTCATGCTAAAAAACACTCGAACACGCTGCTATCGGCGTAGCCACCATAAACTCTAGCTAATTCATGCGAAAAAACAGTCGGGTACGCACATCATCAGGTCATCGTCCGGCCCCAGCTCGTTTGCCCCGCTGAAACCCAGATGCTGCTGCCAGGTTCCCGTCGAGAAGGACGAGCCTGGGCTCCCGCCGCACACGCTAACGGCGCCAGCGGCGTCTCCGCCATCGCCGGATGCCCCGTGGCTCCCAGCTGCCGACCTGAGGCGCTGCACCTCCTCCTCAGTCGCTCTCAGCCTCTCCTTCAGCCTCAGCACCTGGCCATATGTGTGTCAGTCAGCTCTTGTGCAAGAACGAAGAGGAACTGATATGCACGGCGCCATATGTATGCCAGTGTGAGTGTGTGCGAGTAAGCTTACCTCGTTCTGGAGGTGGCATTTGTGGAGGATGTCTGCGTCGTGAGCGTGCTTGAGCCTGGTGAACTCCTGCTCGAGCGTCTTGCTCTTGTGGCGCGCCCGGCGGTTCTGGAACCACACGGCGACCTGCTTGGGGTCGAGCCCGAGCTCGGCGGCCAGATACACCTTCCGGCCAGTCTCCAGCTTGCGTTCCTCCCGGAAGCTCAGCTCCAGCATCTCTGCCTGCTCATCGGTGAGCCGCCGCTTCTTGGGGTCCCCTCCTCCGTCCATCTCCCCGCCGTTACCATCCCCTCCGCCGCATCTCGCGGCCTTCCGCCGCCTGCGCCGAGCCTTCGGCTGGCTCTCCCGCTGCGCCGTGCCTGCACACATACAACCACGACATGGAAAAAAGGGCATCACATGCGTGTCCTGGCCGGTGAAACTGAAGCTGCTGCAGCTGCATCATCGCATGCGCAAACACCGGGGGCGCGCGGCGTCGGACGTACCATTGGCCGCGAAGAAAGGCGCGTCCACGTAGGAGGAACCAAAGAGCTGCTGGTTGTCCATGCCTGCTGTTCGGAGCTGAGGAGGGGAGAAAAGGATGGTTGGAATTGGAAGATTAGAGGA
>NW_021252186.1:0-983 GCF_002162155.2 Triticum dicoccoides
TAAACAGAGAACTTAAGATCTATGGATCCTCATCCGCTTGCTAATCTTTTTAAGAGATCCAATTATTATGAACCAATTTCTAGTGAGTTTTGTGCACTAGATTATCTTTATGAAGCTTTGCTAGAATCTGAAAATTATGATGATGAAATTTATGAAGAGATTCACGATAACTCCTTGAATAAAAAGCATGATTGCAATGATTTTCCTATAAATTCTCTTGATGTCAATTGTGCTAATAATATGCAAAACCCTAAGCTTGGGGATGCTAATTTTGCTATGTCTACTACTTGTTTCAATGATCATGATTGGGGTGATTCTTCTTATAACCTTGAAAATTTATTTAAGCCCCGTGATGAATATGAGATTGATAATAGTGTTTGAAATAATATTGAAAGTGGGTTTGGAAGAGTGTCAACTTTAGATCCCGCATATTTGGGGTATGTTCAATCTTATGATATTTTTGATAAAAGTGGGGTCGGAAAGGTCATGACTTTAGTTAATGTTAATCCCACTATCTTGGAAGAGTGTCAACTTTGCATGCATGTGGATCATGTTGGGAATATGTTTTGTGATAGCTATTTTGTTGAATTTGCCTATGATCATACATGTAATTATTATGAGAGAGGAAAATATGTTCGTAGAAATTTTTATCTTATTAAATTACCTCTCGTCATGTTGAGATTGCTATTGTCTCTTTCTTCTTCCTTGCATATGCTAGTTCTTGCTTGCCTTGAAAATTTGTTTGCTTATAATATGCCTATGCATAGGAAGTATGTTAGACTTAGATGTGTTTGTCACGTGTTTCATGATGCTCTCTTTATGCTTCAATTCTTGTCTTTCATGTGAGCATCATTGAAATCTCAATGCCTAGCTAAAAAGGCTTTAAAGAAAAGCGCTTGTTGGGAGACAACCCAATATTTTTCCTTGCTGTTATTCAATAAAATTTTGTTTCTACTTTATGTTTAGATTTGTTTTCATGTTTT
>NW_021252187.1:0-558 GCF_002162155.2 Triticum dicoccoides
TAGTCAAGTAACTGCTCTTTGAGCCTATTAGTGATGCTCTTAGTGATGTTTTTTATAAAATACATTGTGAATGTTGATTAACCAAAAGTTCCTAAGATAATAGGAATGGCCTTTTTGCCATAAGAGCACTTAAAGCTTTGCTGAGTCCGATATGGAGCTTACCTTCTGGACAGAACTTTGGAATACTATGGGTTACATCATCCCAACTCCAACATGAAATACAAAAGGCTATATTTCCACCATGCGGGCCTGAGACGATTTCCTTTATATTCCTTTAAGAACATGCAAAACTTCATCTTTGTTTGAAATAGAAAATTAATGTACAGCATGACAGTTATTATTTATTCAAATAGGCATGGTTTCATGGGAATTATGGTTTTTTTGTAGCAAACAGGTTAATAAAGTTCTGAACGGGGCATTCTAAATAAGGAGAGATTTTATCCCCGGGATGCCCAAATGTCTTTTGGCTCTTTGCATATAAAATTTCATAAGCTTGGTTTAGTTTGTCATAATGGTCAATAAGATTGACTTCATAAATACCCCATCCATCCAGGTATG
>NW_021252188.1:0-1055 GCF_002162155.2 Triticum dicoccoides
AGGGGCATAGCGAGATAACTTGCTAAACTCATCCGCGTACTGAGCCACAGTACGGTTCCCCTGGCGTAAGTTGCGAAACTCATGCTTCTTCATACTCATTTCTCCAGTTGAGACATGGGCTGTACGGAAAGCTTGCTGAAACTGGTCCCATGTCACCGTGGCTATAGGTAGGTGACAGTGTAATTATCCCACCATGAGGCTGCTGGTCCATCCAACTGATGTGCAGCAAAACGCACCTTCTCAGCATCGGTACATCATGCAGTGGTTAACTCCCTTCCAATCCTGCGGAGCCAATCATCTGCTACTATAGGCTCGGTGCTACTGGAAAACACCGGCGGCCGCAACCTCAAAAAATGGGCTAAGTTGTCAACTGGTGGTGGTGGTGGTGGATTGTTGTTGTTGTTGTTGTTGTTGTTGTTGTTGTTGTTGTTGTTGCCTTGGTTCTGAACTAACAACTGCATCAGGATATTATGTTGCTGGATCAACTGAGTGAGCTCCGGTGGGAAAGCAAATCCGAGGTCACGTCTCGGAGGCATCTGATGGGTTTAGAGGGGAGAGATTAGAATAGAATGAGGTCTAATGAGAAAGCACTACCCATATGCACATGAGACAAACACAATCATTTCACTCAATCAATCAAGCAAGGCATACAATCGGTCTAGAACTATTGCAAAAGTGCTTGGACTATTCTATTTACATGGTGGAATACTACTACTGATGTGGTGGTCTACTAAAAATATTCCTCGGTTGAAGACTCCATGATGTCTGCTCCAACTTCGTCTTCAAAGTCATCATCGCTAAGGTCGGAGCCGGTGTCGTTGATGATGATGTAGTCCTCCGGGCAAATCTCCTTGGGTTCTTCGTCTTCTCCTCCTGGTGCGGGGTCTCCCAGGAATGCTCCTAGCTTCCTTTCGAGATCATCATTCTTCTCCACTAGTACGACGATTTCTTCCTCATAATCTTCATGTGTGGCCTTAAGTTCTTCCTCCAGTTTCGTGATCCTAGTCATTGCCTTCTTCAGATATATCATGCCTGCGCACATCTGATTCTCCTGG
>NW_021252189.1:0-1330 GCF_002162155.2 Triticum dicoccoides
ACGGGGCCCACGCGTCAGTGACCCTGGGGGGGTCAAACCCCAGGTCGGACAAGTCAAACCCCACCGGCGACATGACGCCGGCGAGGTCCGAGACGGCGGCGTGATGCGGGATCGCGCTACAGGGCACGGGCGAGGCTGTGCTTGGGCTCGTTGGAGAGCCCTTGCTCCCGCGCGTCGAACGGTGGTGGTGGCCGGGCCTGAGGTGGCCGGAGTCGACGGCGGCGAGCTCGGCTGCGGCCGCCGGAGTTCGGTCGTGCACGGAAACGGGGTTGGAGCTCGAAGGCGAGCTAAGCGAGGCGCTAGGGATGCTCTACGGAGCCTTACGAACTCGTTGGACTCGCCGGGGTGACCAAATGGTCACCGGAGCTGCGTCGACGGCGAGCTCGGCGACGGCGGAGGTTCGGCCGTGGTGGGGAGGAGGCTGCGGTGAGGGAACGAGGGGGGAGAAGAGGGGTAAACGGTGGCGTAGCTCACCGCGGTTGCAGTGGGCGTCGAAGCGGGCTCGGGGACGCGCTGGAGACGGCGAATCGACGGCGACGGTGGTCGGAGTCCGAGGAGGGGAACGGCGACGTGACGGCGATGCAGGGCTTCCGGAGACCCGTGGAGCGGTGGGGAGGAAGAGGAGGTCGAGGCGGAGCTCCTGAGCTAGTCGGGGAAGCGAGGGGTGGCCGGAGTCGGCTGCTATGGCGAACGGCGGCGACTGTGGTGTTCGGCCGTGTGAGAGAGAGAGCGAGGGAGAGGAGGGGAGAGCCGAGGGCGAGTGAGAGAGAGCAGGGGGGAGGCGTGGTGTCGTCCAGGGCATCGAGGCGAGGAGGGAAGGGCAGGCAGGCAGGGAGAGAGGTGGCGTGGCGCGGTGGCGCGCGCGCGCGCCGGCCACACTCCCCTCCCTCTATCGGGACGAAGACGACAGAGGAGGGAGGCGGGCTGGGCCGCCTGCTGGCTGGGCCGGCCAGCTGGCTGGGCTGCACAGGGAGGAGCCCAGGTAAGTTTCTCCCTTTATTTATTTTTCTGTTTTTCTAATTTCTGACATTTGTTTTAATTTAAATAATATATTAAATCATTTATTTAACTTATGCCAAATTTTTTCAGGGGCTAGATATATTATTCCAGAGCTCCTTTATAATTGGCATAATATTTGGACATATATTTATATATATAGAAATATATTTCCAAAGCAAATATTTATGCATTAATTCCAAATGCCCAAAATAAATGTCCATGAGCCACTAAAAATATTGGTTTGATTTTTATCTCTGTCCAATATTTTCAGAGATCAACATGAGCATTTTCTTGGACCCTTTTGGAGAAATTTTTATTTGGGTCATTTTCA
>NW_021252190.1:0-429 GCF_002162155.2 Triticum dicoccoides
CCCCCCTGGGGCGTGCCTCCTACCTCGTGGGCCCCCTGGTGGCTTTCTGATGCCCATCTTCTCCTATATGAAGTCTTTCGATGAGGAAAAAATATAAGGCAACCTTTCGGGACGAGACTCCGCCGCCATGAGGCGGAACCTTGGCGGAACCAATCTAGGGCTCCGGCGGAGCTGTTTTGCCGGGGACACTTCCCTCCGGGAGGGGGAAATCATCACCATCATCATCACCAACGCTCCTCTCATCGGGAGAGGGCAATCTCCATCAACATCTTCACCAGCACCATCTCATCTCCAAACCCTAGTTCATCTCTTGTATCCAATTCTTGTCTCCAAGTCCGAGATTGGTGCTAGTAGGTTGCTAGTAGTGTTGATTACTCCTTGTAGTTGATGCTAGTTGGTTTATTTGGTGGAAGATCATATGTTCAGATC
>NW_021252191.1:0-1097 GCF_002162155.2 Triticum dicoccoides
GCAATGCCACCGGAGCATCGCACCGGGCCCTCATACATGCGGGGTGGTGTGGTGGCATGTCCGAAGAGGCGGGACGCGTCTCCGGTGCGTGGCCCCCCTCACGGACGGCGATGACACGGTAGTAGACGTTCTGCGGTAACGATGCGGCGTCAATATTACTAAATACTCGGAGCGCGATAAAATCATGATTTTTTTTGCATGACGTGGGCACATGTGCTATAGGAACGATGGTATTTTTTCATAATTTTTGGTGATGGAGAAGTATCTGAAAAATTCCCTCTACGCGGATTGCCCTTCGCGCGTCTACGGCTGTGGCCGGCGGCCACCGGGGGCTAGCATGCCGCCAAATCTTGCGTAGGCAGCCTCTCACAAGTCTGGAAGTGTTATGGCGGTTGAAAACGCCCGGCACGCGTGTCGGGGGTGTGCCCCCCTCACGGACGGCGCTGCCGCCGGCACCTGGAGGGGGTGAAACGGACGCGTGGGGTCTACACGGAGGGGATCTGTCTGTGGGTCTGGCCCGGATGTTGCTCCAAAGTGTTCCTATGGGCTGACCTAACAGAACCGGGTGGGGAGGTCCACTGGTCAAAGCTCGTCCGTGCAAAGTCAAAGGGCTAGATCCCGTGGTCAAACGCTATAGGGTTAGGCGGGACGGGGGCACTGGGGGTAGCAATGCCACCGGAGCGTCGCACCGGGCCCTCATACATGCGGGGTGGTGTGGTGGCATGTCCGAAGAGGCGGGACGCATCTCCGGTGCATGGCCCCCCTCACGGACGGCGATGACACGGTAGTAGACGTTCTGCGGTAACGATGCGGCGTCAATATTACTAAATACTCGGAGCGCGATAAAATCATGAGTTTTTTTGCACGACGTGGGCACATGTGCTATAGGAAAGATGGTATTTTTTCATAATTTTTGGTGATGGAGAAGTATCTAAAAAATTCCCTCTACGCGGATTGCCCTTCGCGCGTCTACGGCTGTGGCCGGCGGCCACCGGGGGCTAGCATGCCGCCAAATCTTGCATAGGCGGCCTCTCACAAGTCTGGAAGTGTTGTGGCGGTTGAAAACGCCCGGCACGCGTGTCCGGGGTGTGCCCCCC
>NW_021252192.1:0-1282 GCF_002162155.2 Triticum dicoccoides
CCCCCCCCCCTTGATCACCAGATATCGCCTATTCTTCCCTCTACTGCTTGCATTAGAGTAGTGTAGCATGTTACTGCTTTCCATTAATCCTATCCTGATGCATAGCCTGTCCTTGCTACTATTGTTGTTACCTTTACCTGCAATCCTACATGCTTAGTATAGGATGCTAGTATTCCATCTGTGGCCCTACATTCTTGTCCGTCTGCCATGCTATACTATCGGGCCGTGATCACCCGGGAGGTGATCACGTGTATATACTTATATACATAATGTATGATACTTGTGGTGACTAAAGTCGGGTTGGCTCGTAGAGTACCCGTGAGTGATTCACGGATTGGGGGCTGAAAGGACCTTTGTCCTGACAGCCCTCTGTATGGATCTTTGTGGCGGAGCGACCGGGAAGGTTGAGACCACCTAGGAGAGAGGTGGGCCTGGCCCTGGTCGGCGTCCGCGGTTACATCAAATAACACACTTAACGAGATCTTGGTATTTGATTTGAGTTGGCTCATTGACCTTATACGCACTAACCGCCACGTGGGACAAGATATGGGCAACCGACGTCGTGGTAACAGCCGAAGCCTTCGTGACGTCAGCGACTGAGCGTCGCGCGCCGGATTGGACTGGAACGCCTGCTCTTGTATTAGGGAGGCTAGGTCTGCTTCTAGCCGCCCACGCAATGTGCAGGTGTGCAATGGGCGATGGGCCCAGACCCCTGCGCCATAGGAATTAGACCGACGTGCTGACCTCTCTGTTGTGCCTAGGTAGGGCTGTGACATGTTGATCTTCCGAGGCCGGGCATGACCCAAAAAAGTGTGACCGGTCAAAGGGGATCTAGCGTGTCGGGTAATGTGGTGCACCCCTGCAGGGAAGTTTATCTATTCGAATAGCCGTGTCCACGGTAACAGGCGACCCGGAGTTGTACCTTGACCTTATGACAACTAGAACTGGATACTTAATAAAATACACCCTTCCAAGTGCCAGATATAACCAAGTGATTGCTCTCACGCAGGGCGACAAGGAGAGGATCGCCGAGTAGGATTATGCTATACGATGATACTTGGTGAACTTACCATCTACTCTTTTCTACATGCTGCAAGATGGAGGCTGCTAGAAGCATAGTCTTTGACAGGACTAGCTATCCCCCTCTTATTCTGGCATTCTGCAGTTCAGTCCATTGATATTGCCCCTTTACACAGATACCCATGCATATGTAGTGTAGATCCTTGCTTGCGAGTACTTTGGATGAGTACTCACGGTTGCTTTGCTTCCTCTTCCCCCCCCC
>NW_021252193.1:0-422 GCF_002162155.2 Triticum dicoccoides
AACTTGACTGGAAATAAATTGGCATCCAACCATTTTTTCAGTCACTACAAGCATGGCACGTATATGTATGATCTATGTGCTCTATGATCCATGAGCAAGTAATGAAAGGGCCCAAAAAGCAACACTGCCAGGTCAGTACCCTCACGACCTTCTCCGGGTTATTGACAGTTTTGTTTTCTTCACAACACTTCTGAAAGAAAACCTGAAATTCTCATGGCATTATCAAGGATCTGAAGTTGATACTTGTGGAAGAAACTCTTGAACACAAACATACAATAAATTCAACATTAGGCTGTCGTAAAATCATCATCAACCTGCTGTACAATGATCAACACATGATGAACTAATCACATACGTACTAAACATTTCATTGTCATGAAGCTTTAAATACAGTGGCTTCAGTTGAAATTTACAGTACACTC
>NW_021252194.1:0-684 GCF_002162155.2 Triticum dicoccoides
AATTCAGCATCATGCCTTGACCATATCACATCACAACATGCCCTGCAAAAACAAGTTAGACGTCCTCTACTTTGTTGTTGCATGTTTTACGTGGCTGCTACGGGCTTAAGTAAGAACCAATCTCACCTACGCATCAAAACCACAACGATAGTTTGTCAAATAGACTCCGTTTTAACCTTCGCAAGGACCGGGCGTAGCCATACTTGGTTCAACTAAAGTTGGAGAGGCAGTCGCCCGCAAGCCATCTCTGTGCAAAGCACGTCGAGGGAACCGGTCTCGCGTAAGCGTACGCGTAAGGTTGGTCCGGGTCGTCTCGTCCAACAATACCGCTGAACCAAAATATGACATGCTGGTAGGCAGTATGACTTGTATCGTCCACAACTCACTTGTGTTCTACTCGTGCATATAACATCAACATCATTAACCTAGGCTCGGATACCACTGTTGGGTTTCGTAGTAATTTCAAAAAAAATTCCTACGCGCACACGGGATCATGTGATGCATAGCAACGAGAGGAGAGTGTTGTCTACGTACCCAACGCAGACCGACTGCGGAAGCAATGACACGACGTAGAGGAAGTAGTCGTACGTCTTCACGATCCAACCGATCAAGCACCGAAACTACGGCACCTCCGAGTTCGAGCACACGTTCAGCTCGATGACGATCCCCGGACTCCGATCCAGC
>NW_021252195.1:0-1934 GCF_002162155.2 Triticum dicoccoides
AGGAACCCGAGGTTCTCCGCACCTCCATGACCGAAAGACCATCGAAGATTGGGTGGACCGTTGGCGATGCCGACGGGAGGAAGAGGAAAATTTGAGATCTTTTTTTGTGGACAAAGAGTCATTAACTTGCCAAAATATTGGTAACCATCCAAACGGGATCAGATATTATTCATGACAAGAAAAATTGGCAATGTGAGTTTTATTGAGCACCCAAACATCATGTGTATGCTAAGAGCATCTCCATCAGGCACGCAAATACTACTCCGCGTGCTAAAAACCATCTTTTTTTGGCGCCGGAGACATTCCAATAGATGCTGCAAAATAGTGCGCATGAAAAAGAATTTAACGCACACGCTTAAAAGCACTATCGCACGCTGCAAATGTTGGGCGCCGGACCGCGCACGGTTCAGAATTTGCGCCGCGTATTTTTTTGGGCGTGCGTTTTTGGGCATGTGGAAAACTAATGTTGGCCGTGATGCGCTAAGTGCTACACTGGGGCTGTAAAACTATTTTAGCGTTTGATATTTCTACGCCTCTATTGAAGATGCTCTAATGGGATCCTTCTGGACACCCGCCATCTTGTTCGGCTGGAACAAAGAACCGAGCAGAAGAACAATCTCATGAGTCGCCGAGAAACCGAGGTGGAGAAAAACCGAAAACACGCCATATATGATGAACCCGGCCCCGGATACCCGTTATCCGATCACCACCATAACGTCTGTGCGCGCCCCCGCCCGCCGATGAGTAGTCGTCTCGTGACTCATGAACCAACAAGGCCGTAACCGTGAAAACTGACAGCAGTCTGGAAAAACATGGCTGAAATGTTTGCGCCGGCTAAATGTGCCTGATGCGGCAAGGTGATCCGTCTCCGCGGGCTGTTCACTGTGAATCTCTGACCCGTCTCATTCGGCTGCTGCTACTAGGACTCGTATTTCGCGACAGAAAGATCAGCTTCTGGTGCCGACCGTAGGGTACATTTAGAGGGTGCTTGGATACGTTTTACTCCCATGACTAGAAGTAGTGGGACTAAAACTTACTAGCCTCACCCATGCTTGGATCCAAATACTAAAGAGACTAAAATCAAGTTATTGAGCATTTATTATCCTCCAAATCCTCCAATCCAGAACTCGCATGCGTTAAAGGAGAGAAATTAAATGAGGAGAGAGAGGGCTAATACATATTTTAGTAGGTTTTCTATGACTAAAAGATTTTAGCCTCAAGACTAGTCCTAGCCTCTCTTTAGTCAGCGGGGCTTGAAACTTTAGCCTCTAAAAGAGACTATTTTTAGTCAGACTAAAAATAATCCCTTGGATCCAAGCACCCCCTTAGACGTGTGTTCCAGCATGATACTACTGGTTTGTGGTATGAACTCGGCCTAGCTGGGGAAGGCGGAAGGAATTGCATGCCACCTTCACCTTGGGAGGGGACGCATGAGACTCTGTGCATGAGCGTGCACCGCTTCGCGAACCGGTCACATTTATCATGGAATAGCGAAGGACCGCACACACCGTGAGTTGGCCAAGAGGTGAAACGAAGCGTCCCGCCGGCGACCACACGCATTCCGGCCAACCAACCATCAGATCTCCTACTCCTATATATATGCACGAAGCTACGGGCGGGCTCAACAATCCCACATCCATCTCCACTTCGTGTGAGCGAACACCATGGCAGAGGGTAGTAGGTCGAAGCAAAGCATGGTAGTGTGGTCGTCTCTTCGCATGGATCTCGTCCGCAAGGTCGGCGACTCGCTGTTGGCCACCAGCGACGTCGTCTCCTACCGGGAGATGAGGGCTGTCTGCCACAACTGGCGCGCTGCCATCCCAAAGCCGCCTCCGATGTCCTGGGTCATGCTCGACCAGGAGGATCTCGCGGATGGCGAATACAACTATAAGAATCCTGCGGTGGCTCTCTTCCTCCAGCCCTCCACGGGGCGC
>NW_021252196.1:0-388 GCF_002162155.2 Triticum dicoccoides
ATTAAGAACCTAGTCTAGAGCTTCCTGGCTGACTCTCCGGGCTGTTGGGTGATGTGACTGAGGTCATCGGCATCCGGAGGCCGGACATATGTACCTTGGAAGTTGTCACGAAAGGCATCTTCCAGGTCTTCCCAGTTGCCAATAGAGTTTTCTGGGAGGATGTTTAGCCAGTGCCGGGCTGGTCCCTTTAATTTTAGTGGGAGGTATTTGATGGCATGGAGATCATCACCGCGGGCCATATGAATATGGCGAAGAAAATTCTCAATCCATACCGCGGGATCTGTTGTTCCATCATACGATTCAATATTCATAGGTTTGAACCCTTCTAGGAATTCATGCTCCATTACTTCATCAGTGAAGCAGAGGGGGTGTGCGGCGCCTCTATATA
>NW_021252197.1:0-1338 GCF_002162155.2 Triticum dicoccoides
GGAAGCTTGAAGGATAAACAAAGTGAAGAGAACAAGAAGCCCAAGTATAATCTCCCTCGCACCGCGGAGGTTCGGCCGTGTGAATGGCCTTGTGATGATTTCTTGAGAGCATCCGGGATTTATGATGATCTCTATGAATTGGCTGAGAATGCAGGCCTCACCGCCTTCCTCCACGACCAACGTGAACAATATCTCTTACTCACCAATATCTTTGGGCAAAACTTTCATTTCCATGCTAGGAGCTCACCACCTATGGTGGAATTTTATTTATATGATGAGCATAAGGAGATGTCACTTTGTGATTTCTGTCGGGTTTGTTTGATCCCTTTTGAGGGCAGTGTAGAGGAGTCGCATCGTGATGATGTGGAAGGGTTTATTGATACAATTGCTGTAGGGGAAACGAGGAAGGTTTCCGATGCAAGAATTACTAGCATACATTTCCTTGTTTTACGTTACTTCGCAATATTTGCTAGTAGATGCTTAATTGGTCGCTGAAACTGTGGCAACCTTAGTGCCCCTGATATTGTTATTTTGTGCCATGCCTTGTTCCTGATGACACATTTAGTATGGGCGCTATTGTTGCAAAGCGGATAAATCTTAACCGTACTAAGGGCCCCATCTTGGGAGGTATTTTTGCCTCGCGCCTCGCTGCGCACTTTAACATACCTATTAGGCATTATGAGAAGGAAGAGAAGTTGCCGCCTCTTGTTTTTCTAGACTATAAGAGTATGGTAGCACATGATTTTATCATTAAGAATAAGGAAAAGATGCTTAAGTACAAACTGATATTTGATAAAAATCTCCCTGAGACTATTACTTTGCATGCTCCTTCTTTGTTTGAATTATCTGCAGGCAAGTACCTTGTTCCGCCGGAGGCCATTCATGCCTACCGAAACCCCACACCAGCTACAGAGCCAGTGCCGGAACCACAATTTGATCCTCAACGGTAGTCTGTTTATTAGTGGAATCCGGAAGAGATCGCCAACTAGTGGCACTAGGGGGATTCTTCTCAGTACGACCCCAGCTACAACTTTGGATATCCGCCAGGCCAACCATGGCCATAGACCAACTTAGGCCCAAAGGCTAAGCTTGGGGGAGTACATATTTCTCACCGACATTACAATTATGTTCACACACTCATGCTAGTTGTCGGTGCTCATACTTTTCCACTGTATCATCCATGCTAGTTTATTTTCCCTTTTTATGCTTTCTTCTTGTGTGTTTGATAAACCTTAAGAAAAAACAAAAATATTAGTTGTAGCTTTTTAGCTAGTTTACTTTCAATGCCAGTAGTAGTAATTAAAAAGAAAACCTAAAAAGATTTCCTGTTCTTTTTTT
>NW_021252198.1:0-424 GCF_002162155.2 Triticum dicoccoides
CGACGTGGGCAATTGCCGCCTCCTGCCGCCCTCCTCAAGGTTGAGCTACGTCCCTCAGGTACAACTCCCTTTACAGCCGGCTTGCACCACTGCTCCAGCTGCCCACATCACTCCCTGTGGATATTTCTCTACTTCTTTGCCCCGCACATACCTGATACCTCTACTGGCTTCTATGTACTGTATTTATGATGAGTTTATGTCTCATCAACTAGTCCTAGTAATCTTATTCTAATCACGCTTCTTCAATTTCTTTGCCACAGGGATGCTCATCTCGATTTTGGTGAAACTGCACAAAATGATCCCATGGTTAAAAGGTTGCAAACTTCATTTATTAGGAAGCTCGAACGTTGCCAGCAAATTGAAGCCTGGTCAGGGTTCACGGTTCAAGGGCTAGGGACTGCATGGATCGTTTTTTTCTTTAGCT
>NW_021252199.1:0-1301 GCF_002162155.2 Triticum dicoccoides
GGAAACGTAGCTCTTCCTACAGTTGTAAGTTGTGATCCTAAATTTAAACTTGATGGTGCTGAACTTTCAAATGAATTATGGGCAGTGCATGTCGATATGGATCTTTCGAAAACTTAAGATTTGGTGCGAAGTCGCAAAAACTGCTACTCTTTGGTAATGCAGAAAAAAAAGATTGCATGGCCTTCAACCTTTGAATGTGACTAACATCCTTCATCTATCACTACATTAATCATGTCAATGCATTGTGTATTAACAGTTCATTTTGTTTTTTGTTCGTAGATTCAAAAGACAAATGGATGATTATATGGGTGTGTGGCAAGTATACTGATGGTGGTGGTGGTGGTGGTGGTGGTGGTGGTGATGACGATGATGATGTCCCTGTTCATGATGATGATGATGTTGGATGCTTTCAGTTTTAGTTTAGTTGTACGGATGATGTTCCTCGGTTAAGTTTTAGTTAAGTTGCAGGGATGTTGATGGACGCTTTTGGTTTGAGTTTTGTAGTCACGAAAATATTTAGAGTATGCATCACATTTGGATGATGTTCCTTGTGTAATATCCACTATTGTAATCCAACAATTTTATCTAATATATGATTCTTCCTTGTGTGAGTATATTCTCTTGCTTTTTGTTCACTTGAAATATATAATTATCACCATTATGTGTAGCATTCATTTAATAGCTGGCAATATATATAAATTAATATTATTCATTCTATATGTACCAAGACTTGAAGCATTGCAAATTCTCTGTTGCCAAGCAATGGGATTTTGATTATGTACATTAATCACAACATATAATAGTGTTGCACGAATCAGTTTTATGTGTTGAATTCTTGCAACGGTCTCTTTTACCAATGGTAGTATAAGTGTTGTAATATGCGCTAGCAACACTGGATAAGGCTACACATCCCGATCCGTTGGTAAATGCACTAACAACGCATATATGGACATTTAGATACGGAAACAAGCGTTGCTATAGGGGGGTTCGTGTTGTAGTGCCTGTGGCGGACGGAGACGTAGAGGATGGCGCAGAAGATCCCGGCTCCTGATCCAAGGACGATATCCGTGCAGACCCTGTCAGATCCAGCAGCGCACGATCAAAGGAGGATCCAGACTGCATCGGCGCGTCGCGTTCGTCGGCTGGATCGAGGCGCGGGCTCCCATCATCCAGTGCGCCACATGGGGGCGCGGTTTCCCCCGCGCGGAGGCAGGCGCGTGGGCTGGCGGGGTCCACCAGACGCAGCCTGTCGGCCACATCCGTCGCAGGAGAGTTGGAGGCCTCCTGATTGGCTGCATGGA
>NW_021252200.1:0-2114 GCF_002162155.2 Triticum dicoccoides
GATCGGGCGGTGGCGTCGTCTCCATCATCGCGATCCCTCTTTGGGGCGCCGTCTTGAAGATCATGGTCCCATTGGTGCTGCTTGCAGGCTGGACGTGCATGGCATCGTGGTTGGCAGGTATATGATGAGCGGCGTGTGAGGTTGGCGTTGCGAGTTGTGTGGCGATGATGATCATGACGAGATATGCAGGGTTGTGGCGTGCCTTCGTCGTCAACAGTCGGCTGGTTGATGCGCGTGAACTCAGAATTGCGGCTTTGTGGGGCTACACGGCGGCAATGATGCCAGGCGATTGGCCATCTGGACTCTATAGGTGCCAAGCATGCTCGTTCTCTCTTGTGAGGATCGTCATCAAAGTCGGTGCTGCCTGTTCCTCGACATCGTCGGGCGATTGTTTGGCTTTGGCCGACATGGTTCTCGTGCCTCGCTCGTTCGGAAGGCTCATGATGGGTCGTTGGTGTCGAAGTCAGAGTCGCTTGCTCAAGGAGAGGTGATGACGATGGCATTGCAGGCAACCTTGACAGTGTCTTTTCCTGGCGGTGTGTTTGGGATTTGTCGGTGCCATGTCGGTCAGGGTGCCCTCTTTGTGGGCGTGTTGTAACGGTTTTCTCTCGGTTTTCCACGAATTTACAAGGAAACTCTATTCTTCTTCTTTTTTAAATCGAAATCCTCACGGGCCGAGTTTCGGAATTTTTTTTTTGAATGGATGAACTACAGTCGACTTTTGAGCATGATCAGTTGCATTCAAATTAGCCAATTGTCATCGCAGAAGGCTAGTCTTTATTTTTCCCTTTTGATATGGATGAATCCAATTGCCTTCTGAAATGCTTGTGGTCTTGGGAAAATTATGGATGAATACTCAGTCAAGCTAATTGATTTCTGCCAACTTGTTCACTAAATACTGGCACGTGGTTACAGAACGCAAATCATGTGTGACGTACTAGCACACGGTTGAACAAAGAAAATCACGTGTGATGAGCGATCCTTCGCGCCATGGCCGTGAAACCGTGAGATATGCACACAGTTCCAGAGGGCTAATCATGTGCGATATTGAAAATGCCTCTGAGTACAGTTAATGCCTATGAGTACTGTCAAATTTAAGATTTTCAATTTCGCAAAAAAGAAAAAAGATTTTTAAGACCATATTTCCAAAAAATATACCTAATAAGCCCCATGGTTATGGTCGAGTGTTCGCACCAGATGCAGATCAGGATCAGGCCATCTAGGGGTCATCACGATTCAATAATAAAGTCATTACACTATTACACAATCATGCTAGATGAATAGGGTCAATCAGCCCCAACTTCAGTTCTCACATGTTACCCCGGCGGCTAACCAGCTTTTGTTTGGAGTCAATACAATAGTAGGATGGCTGCTGCCTGATGGCCGCATGCACCGTACCATTGGTAGAAAAAAAAAGGGCAGATGATAGGCACCATTTGACTGGCCCGAACTTTCGACAGTGGCATGTGCACCGCCCAATTGATGCGAGCCATCCCATCTGCACCGCTTCGCCTAGAACGCGACATGCAGTTAAACCTTCGCCTTCCATCGGCGGGCGGCTGTCACAGCCCTGTCTTTGTTTGTCATTCCATAATCATCCATGCATCATGTTTAAATTTTTAAAATTTGAAACGAGGATTGACCAAACCCTAGCACCCCTCTAATACTAGGTTCAAATTTAAATCTTTTCGATGAACCCAAAATGCCTGTCAGAAAAGTTCATCATTTCTGAATTGGTTGGAAACCTCTGCCGAGAGTGGCGCACATATTTCTAGGACATTTCTGGATTTTTGAATTAACTCATGTTGTATTTGAATTGGGGCAGTTAAATGCTATAAATAATTTAAGTACTCCAATAATTCTGAAAACCCTCGAGGGTTGTTGGAAATAATTCTAACAGTGCCAACAAATATTTCCAGGATTTTGTTAAATGATTTAGTATTTTTATAAAATCCAAAACTACTGCATAAAAGGAAAAAACAGAAAGAAAATAGGAGAGAGAGAGAGAGGGCACTGCACCTGGCAGTCCACCTTCCTGGCCCAGCTGGCGGTCCGGTAAGACATCCCAAACCACCAAGGGCAGGGGCGTCTTCCTCCGCGCGCCAATTGGACGC
>NW_021252201.1:0-685 GCF_002162155.2 Triticum dicoccoides
CACAGAAAAACAATGGAGTTCAAATAAGTGTAACAGACGAGTTTCCGTATGAAACTCTGATACTTCGAAAGAGATTGTCCATTTTGTACACGAAGTGCATCCAGTTTTTGCCGTAACCCTCTCTACTTTCTCGCACATGCTATGTGGGTGAAATGATGATACCATGCCAACTTGGAACCTTTTCAGAGTTCATTTCAAATGCTTTTCAATTTCATCGTCTTATAGCTCAAAATAATCAGTAAATGCATGAAAAATAACACATGAAGTCAGAAAGGGTTGTAAATTGATGATGTGGCTTTGAATGGTGCATTTTGAACACAGAAAAACAAGGGAGTTCAAATAAGTTCAAAAAAATGAAATCCCTTTGTAAAAGACGAGTTTCCATATGAAACCCTGATACTTCGAAAGAGATTGTCCATTTTGTACACGAAGTGCATCTAGTTTTTTCCGTAACCCTCTCTACTTTCTCGCACAAGCTATGTGGGTGAAATGATTATACCATGCCAACTTGGAACCTTTTCAGAGTTCATTTCAAATGCTTTTCAATTTCATGGTCTTATAGCTCAAAATAATCAGTAAATGCATGAAAAATAACAAATGAAGTCAGAAAGGGTTGTAAATTGATGATTTGGTTTTAAATGGTGCATTATGAACACAGAAAAACAATGGAGTTCAAATAAGTGTA
>NW_021252202.1:0-516 GCF_002162155.2 Triticum dicoccoides
AAGAATCTTGAATTGCTCCGGATAGGTGAAAAGAATTCTCAAAATCAAAAACAATTATGAGAGGATGGCAACAAGCTAGAATCACGAATCTTGAAGAGAATGGAGCAAGATTGAGAGAAAAATCTTCTTCGGTCTTCCAATCTGAGAATGACGACGAGAAACACCACCATGATTTATTGAGGTACTCCAGAATTAAAATTGGAAAGGTTGAGCCAATGATGAAAAGGAAATTGAGAGATCTTGGAGAAACACATCTGAGTGATGAAAATCATTCTTACGTCAAACTTTAGAAAAGAATTTGAGAAGCTCCGGAAAAATTGGAAGAGTCAGGTAAGATCCTGGGAAAAGACCTGTGGGTTAGGGCCCACTCAAAAGATATACCATTGAAAAGATTACTTGAAAAGAGAGATTGCACCGGTTGAATTAAAATGCTTGAATGATATAACATCCTCAAAAGAGTTTGAACGAAAACAGAGTGGAAACACGAATCTTCGAGATATCTTGAGCACTCCGGAA
>NW_021252203.1:0-10381 GCF_002162155.2 Triticum dicoccoides
GTCGCCAGCTTCCCACTCGAGCCGGACATAGTTCAGCCAAGAGTCTCCTGACAAAGAGAGAGACTTTAACGTGTTTAGCATGTCACCGAAGGGCGAGTGCTGGAAAATATCCTCAACGGTGAACTCCATTACCGGAGCCCAACCAGATTAGGCGGGCTCGGGGTGCGCGGACTGGAACCTACAGCTGGACACGAGTCTGGGGGTCCAGTGTCGCAGGCTTCCTTGGGGGTGAAGTCTGTGTTCGGCTCTACCGCCGATAAGGGTGCTGCCTCCGGGGCGGGGTCCATCCACCAGTCCTCGGGCGATGCAATCTCCCCTGGATTTAGGTCCGGGGCTCTTGCAGGTGTGGTATCCCGAGTATTGTCCGACAGCAGCTCTAAGCTGTGCTCATCGTAACTGTTCGGCGCTCCTGGCGTAGGTCCGAGTCCGTTGAAGATCAAGTCTCAGCGGATATTGGCCGTGTAATTCAAGTTTCCGAACCTGACCTGATGGCCAGGGGCGTAGCTGTCGATCTGCTCCATATGGCCGAGCGAATTGGCCCGCAGTGCGAAGCCACCGAACATGAAGATTTGTCCGGGGAGAAAGGTCTCACCCTGGACCGCGTTGTTGTTGATGATTGAAGGAGCCATTGAGCCTTACAGCAACAACATAGAGGAACTCTCAATGAAAGCACCAATGTCGGTGTCAAAACCGGCGGATCTCGGGTAGGGGGTCCCGATCTGTGCGTCTAAGGCTGATAGTAACAGGAGGCAAGGGACATGGTGTTTTACCCAGGTCAGGCCCTCTCGATGGAGGTAAAACCCTACTTCCTGCTTGATTGATATTGATGATATGAGTGTTACAAGAGTTGATCTACCACGAGATCGTAGAGGCTAAACTCTAGAAGCTAGCCTATGATTATTATGATTCTGTCTCTAAGGACTAAACCCTCCGGTTTATATAGATACCGGAGGGGGCTAGGGTTTACATGGACTCGGTTACAAAGAAGGAAATATAATATCCGGATCGCCAAGCTTGTCTTCCACGCAAAGGAGAGTCCTATCCGGACACGGGACGAAGTCTTGAGTCTTGTATCTGCACGGTCCAACAGTCCGGACAAAGTATATAGTCCGGCTGTCCGGATACCCCCTAATCCAGGACTCCCTTAGTGAGGACACCACAAGATTGAACCCATCACAAAGCACCTCTACCACTGAAGATAAATCAATCTAGTTGGCCAAACCAAGCATATAGATCAGAGAGAAATACAAAGCTATAACAATCATTCATAATAAAGTTCAGAAAATACTCAATTAATTTCAATGAATAAGCTGACCATAAACCCACAATTCATCAAATCGCAACAAACACACCACAAAAGAAGATTACATTGGATAGAACTCCAAGAAGATCGAGGAGAACATGGTATTGAAGATCAAAGAGAGAGAAGAAGTCATCTATGGATCTGTAGGTCTGTGGTAAACTACTCACGCATCATCGAAAGGCAGCAAGGATGATGTAGAACCTCTGTGATCGATTCCCCCTCCGGCAGAGTACCAGAAAAGGCCTCTAGATGGAATCGCGGAAGAACAGAAGCTTACGGCGGCGGAAAAAGTGTTCGGGTGGCTCTTTGTTGGTTTGGGAATATTTTTGAATTTATAGTCTTGGAATTAGGTCAAACAGAGTTGCATGGGGCGCAGGAGCTCAGGGGGCATGCCCTGTGAGCTCGTGGCTCTCTTGTAGCTCTTATGGCCTGCTCCCGACGCTTCCAGGGCCCCTTCCGGTCCAGAAAAATCAATGTAAAGTTTCACTGTGTTTGGACTTTGTTTGGTACTGATTTTTTGAAAAGCCAAAAACAAGCCAAAAATAGTATATGGCACTGGGCACTGGGTTAATAGGTTAGTCCCAAAAAATGATTGAGAATAGCATATAAATGCATATAAAGCATCCAAGATTGATAATATAATAGCATGAAACAAGAAAAAAATATACATATGTTGGAGACGCACCGGTACCGTTACGTGCTATAGAAACGGTTTTTAACCCCTTTCGGCGACAGAGTTTTAAACCGTTGCCTTGCTTGTGTGTGAGATAGGGGGTCCTTCCCACATGACCCAGAAACTGTCAGGGTTAGGCAAGCGGCTACTGACGATTTCCATCGAATAAAGGTATGAGAAGTCGCGGCCTATCCCACACGTTAGGCCTCGACGTTACGTTTCTGATCCGAGAGATATTCGAAATGATTACACAGTTATACTCTTGTGGAAAATGTGGATATCACAAACATTTAATCTACCGATGTGTTTGTGATAGGTACTTCATCACACACAGTTAAAAAATGTAAAATGTGTGCGGTGCCTCTACTATTGCCAACGTCTCCATTTCATAATTGTGTGCGATAGGTATACCTATCACACATGGGCTCCATATATGCACCTTCATCTTTTTCTCCAATATTACACACGCATATAGGTTTGAAACATTCATTGTATTACCATGAATCACACACGCATATGAGATGAAACTGTGTGTTCCTCTGTTGAGCATCGCAAATGTTTCCCATCAAAGAACCGCATGTTCTATTTTTTCCATCGCACACACTGTTTTCTTTCTATCTGTGTGTACAGCATTTTATTCACTCATGTTTAATTTTATTTTTCCCTATAATTTATTATTCAAATTGGAAATTTAAAATTTTGAATTATGAAATGTGGAATTCAAATTCTCAGCACAATGGTTTAACAACCAATCCATAAATAAAATTCTCAATACAATATGTTTAGTAATTACAGGATTAGGCAGCAATTAACTATGATGAACCACAATATTTGGAGGTGGTAAAGGTGAAGAGAGAAGTGTAAATCATTTTGGTTTTCGATGGTGTTGAAGAAGCGGAATGCCCATAATGTGCCCGCCTGCATGCCAAAGACACGCACAACTTTTGTCCAACCCCTTGTGACGATTTCCCGCCCATCCTTCACCACCTTCAGGAAAACTTCTAGACCATTATCATGGTAGTATGAATTATATACTTTACGCTTAGTTGCCTCCACTCCAGTCATGTACTTTGCAAGTTAATCATCAGTAAATTGCTTCAGAAACCACTAGAAAGAGAAAACTTTCAGATATTCATGTCTAATAGAGTAACTCGTTGTGGGTAGGGGAAAAGGGAACATGTCACTTACCATCTGAAAGTTCACTGTTATCTTGGACAAAGTGTAAATAAAGCGTTTAATTCCCATCACCTGTCTCTTTCGCCTAACAACCTTTATTAGTTTCCTTACTTGACGCTAGTTCATGAATATCGCATTGCCCCATAAGAAAAAGGGGTCAAAACGTGGATCAGTACTACTGACATATGTACCTATAGGGAACCAGTAAATGTTAGAAGCTAAATTGCAATTGCACAACTGGTGTAAAATACTACTCCCTCTGTTCCTGAATATAAGTATTTTTAGAGATTTCAATATGAACTACATATAGATGTATATAAACATAGTTTAGATTAGAATGTAGATTCACTCATTTTACTTCATATGTAGTCTATATTGGAATCTCTAAAAAGACTTATTTTTAGGAACAAAGGGAGTATAAGACATTGGATGCAGTTAACCTCGACGACAAACAATAGCATCACCCATTGTGGCCCTGCGTAAGTACATGGAAAGGCAATGTTAAGTACAACAGGGTTAACACATCCTCCAAAAATAGCAAATGGTAATAAAATGACAGTATCTATAGTGATATCTTCGTTGCGAAACAGTAGCACGGTAGCAACGGGACGGATTAAAAATGGATAGAGATGTTTACTACAACAGGATTAACATCAAACTAAGTCAAGTGTTGTAAGTTTGTAGCCGGTATTGGTGAAATTGAGTTGGACAGTTCATACTTGAACATCACACAGTGTGCAGTACTGAAATAAACAAGGCACGTTTAACTACAGACAACCTAGTATAGCCATTGAAACTGGTACTGATAAAAATGAAATTGAAAGAGTTAAACATCGCAAGGCAGGTGCTGCCAGAGCAGACAATGCCCAGTTGTCTATAAAAAGTTAGGGAAATAGCTAAGACGGGTTAGGCATGTTTGCTACAACATGCTTAATACATCAACCATACAAAACATAGCCATTGCAACTGGTATTGGTAAGATTGAACTAGTCAGTTCATACTTGGTAAGTCCCAAGGGGTAGTTGCTGCGGCACTTCATTTGGGCCAGAGCCCGTTCTAAGTCGGCGGAGGCGGAGGCGACGTGTTCCTCTAGGTCGAAGCGTGGATCAGTGACGCTAACATATGTACCTACAAGAAGCAAGTAAACGTTACAAGCTAAACTGCAATTGCAGAAATGATATAAAATACTATAAAACATGGGACGCAGCTAACCTCTATGGCAAACAACAACATCGCCCATTATGGCCCTGCGTAAGTACATGGAAAGGCATGTTAATTACAATAGGGTTAGCATCCACCAAAATAGCCAATGGAAATAAAACGAGAGCATCTCTAGCGATATCTTCATTGTGAAGAGTAGCACAGTAGCGAAGGGATGAATTAAAAAAATGGATACAACTGTTAATTACAACAGGCTTAACATCATCCTAAGTCATGTATTGTAAGTTTGTAGCTGATATTGGTGAATTGAGCTGGACAGTTCATACTTGAACATCACAGTGTGCAGTACTGAAATAAATAAGGCAAATTTAACTACAGACAACCTAGTATAGCCATTGAAACTGGTACTTATAAAAATGAAATTGAAAGAGTTAAACATCGCAAGGCAGGTACTGCTAGAGTGGAGAATGGCCCAATTGTCTATAAAAAGTTAGGGAAAATAGCTAAGACGGGCTAGGCGTGTTTGCTACAACATGATTAATACATCAACCATACAAAACATAGCCATTGCAATTGGTATTGGTAAGATTAAACTGGTCAGTTCATACTTGGTAAGTCCTGAGGGGTAGTTGTTGGGGCACTTCATCTGAGCCAGAGCTCGCCCTAAGTCGGCGGAGGCGGAGGCGACGTGTTCCTCTAGGTCGAAGCGTGGATCAGTGACGCTGACATGTGTACCTATAAGAAGCAAGTAAATGTTACAAGCTAAACTGCAATTGCACAAATGATGTAAAATACTGTAAGACATGAGATGCAGCTAACCTCTACGACAAACAACAGCATCACCCATTATGGCCTTGCGTAAGTACCTAGAAAGGCATGTTAACTACAACAGGGTTAGCATGCACCAAAAATAGCAAATGGCAATAAAATGACGACATCTCTAGTGATATCTTCATTGTGGAGAGTAGCACGATAGCAAAGGAACAGATTAAAAAATGGATACAACTGTTAATTACAACAGGCTTAACAGCATCCTAAGTCATGTATTGTAAGATTGTAGCTAGTATTGGTGAATTGAGCTGGAAAGTTCACACTTGAACCTCACACAGTGTGCAGTACTGGAATAAACAAGGCACGTTTAACTACTTGAATATAACGCAGAGTGGTTGGGCTTACACGGCGATGCTCTGGAGTAGGGGCGGTAGGGATTTAGAGGCATGAGGATTTTTTGCAGGTGCCATTTAAGCAATCAGGCCGGGGCCGTGATAGAGATCGGTGGGTTACCTGACTGGATCGATGCGGCTCGGGCAGAACATATATGTGGTTCAAGTTGTGGTTGCGGCGGTAGTGGTTTGAGCTATCGGGAGGGGGCGGGGTGAGGAGATATTGCGGAAATGTGATGGGTGGGGATGTGGTGGGAGAAATAAATTCTGAAATCGCGCGCCTAATGAAAATTTTGCTACGGAACTCGAAACTTGGGTGGGGGAACACACAACACAGACGAAGCGCATAAAATACTCGTGTGCGAGAAAAGTGAAAATTGGCATATCCCGTCTCCAAAAATTTCTACACGTGTAGTTGATTAAATCAGTGAATGGCAGTCGTGATGGTACACTTGATTAAACACATGCTAAGAAACTCTCAAAGCCCTAAAAGGATGCGCTTATCGACATTGTACATTAATAATAATAGTACCAACTTAAATTCCTAGATACTAGTAATTTGCTCTAAAACTAGTAAGTACTAACAGTAGATGCTTGTAAGTAATTATACAAACTTACGGGCGACACACGCACTAACTACTTCTCAAATGTTGGCCAGGCGTAATCATTCTCAATCCCAGCCTTGTCGACGGCAGCGCATCGTGCTTGGATCTCAGCATAGCTCCCATCAGCATTGCGGTACCTACCGCCGCGATCCTGGCAAGTGGAGGCATCAGGGCATGCTAGCCAGATGTTGTCGTTCTCCTTCTCGGCCTTGTCGATGGAAGCCCACCGTGCTTGGATCTCCACCAAGCTTTCCTCAATAGCACGTGCGGCCTCTTCTTTCAGGCGGCCGCGGGACTCTTTTCCTGAGTGCTTTCTGCTGTTTCTGCTCCTTCTGTGCGGCTTTGGCCGCCTTTTTCTCCATCGCCCATTTGGCTATGGCAGCTTCAAAGTCCTCCCCCGTAGATGTTCAGTCGTGGGCAGCGATGAACTCTGTGCGTTGGGATGCCATCACTCCCTTACCATTTAGTGTGCAGCCGTGGGCGGCGAGGAACTCAGCGCAGTGGGATGCCATCGCTTCCTTACCAGTTAGTGTGCGGCGCGGTCGCATGAATGACGCTTGGACAGAGCTCTAGGGTGGAGTGGCTGAACAACCATACAGTGTGGTGGCTTTTTAGAGCTTAAAGACAAATGGCGAAGGAAATTTGGCTTTCCCTACAATCTTGGTCATTCATTATCGCACACGGTTCATCTCCCTCGCCTTTGGAAACCATGTGTGCTCAACCTATTGTGCGTTGATTTCTGATTGGCAGGAATCCCAGCCACGCAGATCATGTGTATGCACCGTGGGATGCACCGCGATTGAACGGCAATCTACGTCCCTCTCATCACACCCGTGCAGCTGTAGCTGGGGTTGGATTTATCTGCGCTAAATGTCTGGAAAATGCACATAATCTCCTAAATATGGTAAATGAGCCGACAAAAGAGCCAAATTTGAACATGGTGATTTGTAGGTTGTATGTCAATCATAGAAGAAAACTCAAGGAAAAGTGGCGAAGGAAATTTGGATTCCCCCTTCAATCTTGGTGCTTTCCCTATTGAAACCTCGAAAATTCCTCGGTGATGGTTCGATTTATGAAGAGTGTGCATGACGACATAAGCTAAACATTCTTAAATTTTTACCAGGGCAAGGTGAGGCCATACCATAGCACCATGTCAGGCATCTTGTTTTTCAAGCATGTCTTTCATTTTTCTATAGTTGAAAAATCAATAAACGACATGTTTATGGTTGACTCTTGCAACACATGTCCTTGAAATCTCTACCCATTCCTTGTAAAAGGCATGAGAATTTACTAAATACCACGAGCATGGTTTTCTAGGCCATTTTTGGCACTTTTTAATGCATCAATTGTTTGAATTTGAATTATGTGCATTAATGCCTATAAAATGCACATAATCGCCTAAATATAATGAATGAGCCCAGAAAAGTACCAAACTTCAACACGGTGATCTGTAGGGTGTATGCTCATCGTAGAAAAAACTCAAGGACATAGGACCAAAGGAATTTGGGTTCCCCTTCAATCTTGGCGAGTTATCTCTCGAAACCACCAAACTTCCTCGGTGATGGTTCAATATATGAAGAGCGTGCAAGACGACATAAGCCAAACATTCTCAATTTTTTACCAGGGCATGGTGAGGCCATACCATGGCACCATGCCAGGCGTCATGTTTTTCGAGCATGTCTTTCATTTTTCTTTAGTTGAAAAATCAATAAACGACACATTTTTGGTTGACTCTTGCCACACATATCCTTGAAATATCTGCCCAATCCTTGTAGAAGGCATGAGAATTTACTAAATACCATGAGCATGGTTTTCCAGACCATTTTGTGCACTTTTTCATGCACCAATTGTTTGAATTTGAATTATGTGCATTAATGCATAGAAAATGCACATAACCGCCTAAATATTGTAAATGAGCCCGGAAAAGTGCCAAATTTGAACACGGTGATCTGTAGGGTGTATGATGATCGTAGAAAAAAACACAAGGACAAAGGAAATTTGGATTCTCTTTCAATCTTGGTGATTTGCCTCTCGAAACCACAAAACATCCTCATTGATGGTTTGATTTATGAAGAGCGTGCATGATGACATATGCCAAACCTTCTCAATTTTTTACCAGGGCATGGTGAGGCATACCATGGCACCAGGCCAGGCGCCATATTTTTCAAGCATGTCTTTCATTTTTCTATAGTTGAAAAACCAATGAACGACATGTTTATGGTTGACTCTTGCCACACATATCCTTGAAATCTATGCCCATCCCTTGTAAAAGGCATGAGAATTTACTAAATATCACGAGCATGATTTTCCAGACCGTTTTCGTGCACATTTTCATGCACCGATTGTTTGGATTTGAATTATGTGCATTAATGCCTAGAAAATGAACATAATCGCCTAAATATTGTAAATGAGCCCGGAAAATGCCAAACTTGAACATGGTGATCTGTAGCTTGGAGCCGCTGCTGCTTCTTTTCCAGGTTTCTCGCAGTGGCCATAAGCCGGCGCTTGAAGCGCTCCTGCTCTACGGGGTCCTCGGGCACGCCGAACTCATCGTTGCCGAGGCTAATCTCGTCTTCGGAGGGGGGCATGTAGTTGTCCTCCTCTGGGTATCCGTCTGTCGCCTGTTCGTCTGGGCTGACCTGCTCGTCTTCTTGTTCGGCCTGCTCGAAGGCAGGCTGGTCGGGGTTATATTCATCTTCAGCACCATTCGGATTGTTTTTGTCTCCAGTGCCGGTATTGCTGTGGTGGGGCTTGGAACGGTGCTGACGACGCCCATGCTTTGCTTTCTTCCTTGAGGGGTTATCCTCCATTGCCTCATCGCCATTGGTTTCTTTCGGAGTGTCCACCATATATATATCATATGAAGAGGTGGCTGTCCACCGCCCCGTGGGTGGTGGTTCCTGTTCTTCTCCTACATCGTTGAGGGAGTCCCGGATTAGGGGGTGTTCGGATGACCGGACTATAACCTTTGGCCGGACTCCTGGACTATGAAGATACAAGATTGAAGACTTCGTCCCGTGTCCGGATGGGACTTTCCTTGGTGTGGAAGGCAAGCTTGGCGATACGAATGTGTAGATCTCCTCCCATTGTAACTGACTCTATGTAACCCTAGCCCTCTCCGGTGTCTATATAAACCGGAGGGTTTTAGTCCGTAGGACGAACAACAATCATACCATAGGCTAGCTTCTAGGGTTTAGCCTCTCTGATCTCGTGGTAGATCTACTCTTGTACTACCCATATCATCAATATTAATCAAGCAGGAGTAGGGTTTTAGCTCCATCGAGAGGGCCCGAACCTGGGTAAAAACATCGTGTCCCTCGTCTCCTGTTACCATCCGCCTAGACTCACAGTTCGGGACACCCTACCCGAGATCCGCCGGTTTTGACACCGACATTGGTGCTTTCATTGAGAGTTCCTCTGTGTCGTCATCTTTAGGCCCGATGGCTCCTCCAATCATCAACAACAATGCGGTCCAGGGTGAGATTTTTCTCCCCAGACAGATCTTCGTATTCGGTGGCTTTGCACCGCGGTCCAATTCGCTTGGCCATCTGGAGCAGATCGAAAGCTACGCCCCTGGCCATCAGGTCAGATTTGGAAGTTCGAGCTACATGGCTGACATCCGTGGAGACTTGATCTTCGACGGGTTCGAGCCACAGCCGAGCACGCCGCACTGTCACGATGGGCATGATCTAGCTCTGCCGCCGAACAGTTCTCAGGAGGCCGCCTTAGTGTCCGCTCCAACCCTTAGTTCGGAGCCGACTGCGCCGATCGAGGACGGGTGGCTAGACACCGCCTCGGGGGTTGCAATCTCTACGGCGATCGAGCCGAACACCAGTCTTGTCCTTTGCGAAGCTCGTGACTCCAAGGTGCCGGACTCCTATCCGGACTCCGAACCTCCTGCGCCCCTGCCGATCGAACCCGATTGGGCGCCGATCATAGAGTTTGCCGCCGCGGACATCTTTCAGCACTCGCCCTTCGGCGGCATCCTGAATTCACTAAAGTCTCTCTCTTTATCAGGAGAGCCCTGGCCGGACTATGGTCAACAAGGTTGGGATGCGGACGACGAAGAAATTCAAAGCCCACCCACCACCCACTTCGTAGCGACTGTCGATGATTTAACCGACATGCTCGACTTCGACTCCGAAGACATCGACGGTATGGACGCCGATGCAGGAGACGACCAAGACCCAGCGCCTCTAGGGTACTGGAAGGCCACCTCGTCATACGACATATACATGGTGGACACCCCAAAAGAAGGGAATGGAGATGGAACAACGGAGGATGACCCCTCCAAGAAGCA
>NW_021252204.1:0-390 GCF_002162155.2 Triticum dicoccoides
CATGTGATTCACTTCGTTCCTGTGTCTGTCCCTTCAGGGAAATGTCACGCGGTGACATTCGGAGTCCTGTCTAGCCTGCTACAGCCCGGGTTCCCGGAGTCCTGTTAGCCCAGTGCTACAGCCCGGATTCATACGCTGTTGACCGACATGCTCGAGGTTGATTCATGTATGCATGTCCCTGTAAGTTAGTGCTACTTTGGGTTCACGACTAGTCATGTCGGCCCGGGTTCTCTGTCATATGGATGCTAGCGACACTATCATATACGTGAGCCAAAAGGCCCAAATGGTCTCGGGCCAGGTAAGGTGGCACCCGTGGGAATACCATGCGTGAGGCCACAAAGTGATATGAAGTGTTACATGCTAGATCGGTGTGACTTAGGATCGGGGTCC
>NW_021252205.1:0-446 GCF_002162155.2 Triticum dicoccoides
GCACCGCGCCCGGGCAGGACGCTGCGGGAGCGGAACTTCCCCAGCAAAGCCTTGGCCTGGCCCTTCACGGCCTCAGCAGCAGCGGCGGCACGGTCGCCGCTCATGGGCTCCAGCAGGCTGTCGAAGTCGACGTCGGGGTCGCGCAGATAGACATGGCAGAGGACATGCGTCGGCGCCGCGGAAGACAGGGCACGCGCCTCAGCCTCGACCATGGGGGCAAGGCCGTCCGCGACGTCCTCAAGCGCATCGACCAGGAAGGGGAGCAGCTTGGCGGGGCCGTCTTTTGCACCAGCCAACGGCTCCTCGAGGCCGCTCTCATACAGCGTCTTCAGTATGCCGCGGGCCTTCTTCTCCAGCTTCGCGAAGGCCACCCGGTCCTCTGCCAGGACCTTCGCCTTGGCGTCCAGCTCGGTCCTCTCCGCCTTTAGCGACCGCTCCAGCGTCTC
>NW_021252206.1:0-1066 GCF_002162155.2 Triticum dicoccoides
GCCATCCTAGCGTTTTCCGTGCTTAGCTCCTCCTTGGCCTGCGCTATCTCATCGCATAATTTTGCGACCGCCGCATTATGCTGATCCTGGTCCATTGAGTTAACCACTGCTGTTAACAATGTCGTCATCTTATCCTGTAAGTCAGTTAAGACCTGACCCGATGGGCGCACCGGGTCTCCTGCCCCGGTAGCCGTTGCCGCTGTTGACCCGAAAATCAGCTCTGCTGCCGTCGACGAGTGCTACACGGGCTGTGTACCGGCCATGAAGATTGCAACCCGGTTTGGCGGCTCGCAGGGGTATGGAATACGGTCGCCATCAGAACAGCCCCTAAGACGGTCGTCTTGCAGTTGATACAATGACTTGGTCTCACCACTGGATGACTCGCCATCAGAGTAAACGACGGTCTCACCACCAGATGCCGATCTATCCTCAGGTTCTTCTCTATGGATAAACCCTATGAAGGTACGATTCATGGCGGGCCAAACCCGAGCCGGTCTCGCATGCTGAGCCGTCTCGATGATGTCGGTGCTGATGTTGGGCTTAGGGCCTGGTTCGCCAATCTTGCAGATGAAGAAGTGAATTCCGCCGAAGGGGACCCGGTGCCCTACTCAATTGAGCCGGCCTCGGGGGCCCAGCATGCGTCGTCGATGTAGAGCTTGCTGCACTGACTCTTGGTCATCCGGCCCATTGCATATCCCTTGATCCCTTCAAAGTTGCCCTATAAGAACTTGAAACCATCGTGCGATAGCCCCACGGTGGGCGCCAACTGTCGTGGAATTGTCACGCTAGATGTCCTACTGTGAGGACTTAGTCGTGGAATCATCGCAATGAGGTTAGCATAAGGGGGTTAATCAGGACAAATGACACGAGGTGTTTATACTGGTCCGGCCCCTTGCGGTGAAGGTAAAAGCTTAATCCAGTTGGAGGTGGTATTGGTATGGTTTCGATGAGCAGGGAGCAAATCCGCTTAACCTGGCTCTCAATCTGTTGTTTCTTGTCCTAAGCCGCCGCTGGGTCGTCCCCTTATATACACGGGTTGACGCCCTATGGCGTACAGAGTCCCGGC
>NW_021252207.1:0-2832 GCF_002162155.2 Triticum dicoccoides
ATTGTGCTATTTGGAAAATATCGTTGCCTTGTACTAATGGAATCTGACAAATCTCTAGTCGTTGAAGGGTATCGAAAAGATGATCTATACATGGTAGATTTCTCAGCAGGTCCACAGCTTGCCGTATGTCTTCTCACAAAAGCTTCAGAATGCTGGCTCTGGCATCGAAGGCTAGGACATGCTGGCATGAGGAACTTACACTCACTCGACAAGAAGAAGCGTGTCATTGGCATCGAGGATGTCAAGTTCAAGAAGGATCGTTTGTGTGGTGCCTGTGAAGCTGGAAAGATGACAAGGGCAAAGCACCCCTCGAAGACAATCATGACAACATCTCAACCCTTCGAGCTGTTACACATGGACTTATTTGGACCTACTCACTACTCCACCCTCACAACAACTGCCTGTCTCTATGGCTTCGTCATTGTTGATGACTACTCAAGATACACATGGGTTCATATAATTCTTTACAAGACTGAAGTGCAAGATGTCTTCAGACGCTTCACCAATCGAGCAATGAACAATTATGGTGTGAAGATCAAGCATATCAGAAGTGACAATGGCACTGAATTCAAGAACACCGGACTTGATCTGTACCTGGATACAATGGGAATCACTCATGAGTTTTCTGCTCCATACACACCTCAGCAAAATGGCATCGTTGAACACAAAACCCTCATTGAGATGGCTCAAACAATGCTAGATGAATACAAGACACCAAGAAAGTTCTGGCCTGAAGCTGTTGATACAGCCTGTCACATCATCAACCATGTGTACATCCATAACCTTCTGAACAAAACATCCTATGAGCTCCTTACTGGCAAGAAGCCAAATGTCAGTTACTTCAGAGTATTTAAAGCTAGATGCTGGATCAAGGATCCCCATCACAAGTCAAAATTTGCACCTAAGGCTCATGAAGGCTTCATGCTTGGCTATGGAAAGGACTCACACTCCTACAGAGTCTTCAACCTGTATCTCTACAAAATCGTCGAAACTGTGGATGTGAAATTTGATGAAACCAATGGTTCACAGAGAGAGATTCTGCCAAGTACACTAGATGAAGCTCCACCCAGCGAATCTATCAAACTGATGGGAACTGGTGAAATCATGCCCTTTGAAGGACAGCCTAAAGAGGAACTTATCATCTCAGCTCCAAATCAATCTGAAGACAATGCTCAGACCGAAGACAATCCTCCCAATAATGACAATGTTCAGCAAGAGCAAAATCTTCGTCTAGTTCATCCTCGAGATGCAAATGAAGTTCAAATTGAGAAGATAATTAACAGCATAAATGCGCCTGGTCCACTCACTCGCTCAAGAGCAACGCAGCTAGCAAATTTCTGTGGGCACTTCTCATTTGTGTCAATATCAGAACCCAAGAAAGTTGCTGAAGGTTTTACGGAACCTGAATGGATTCAAGCCATGCAAGAAGAACTTCAACAGTTCAAGCTGAATAATGTTTGGGAACTTGTCAAGCGACCTGACCATCACAAGCATAACATTATTGGAACAAAATGGATATATCGAAACAAGCAAGATGAGCATGGTCAAGTCTTCAGAAACAAAGCACGTCTTGTGGCTCAAGGATATACTCAAGTTGAAGGAATTGACTTCAATGAAACATTTGCTCCTGTAGCTAGGCTTGAAGCTATTCGCATACTGCTAGCCTACACTAATCATCACAACATCTTGCTATATCAAATGGATGTGAAGAGTGCATTTCTAAATGGCAAGATTGAAGAAGAAGTATACGTAGCTCAACCACCTGGCTTTGAAGATCCAAAACATCCTGATATGGTGTACAAGCTAAACAAAGCACTGTATGGCCTCAAACAAGCTCCTCGTGCATGGTATGATACGATCAAAGACTTCCTGAAGAGCAAAGGCTTCAAACCAGGATCCCTCGATCCCACACTCTTCAGGAAGACATATGATAGTGAACTGTTTGTGTGCCAACTATATGTGGATGACATAATCTTAGGTTGCACCAACCAGAAATATAATGATGAGTTTGGGTACATGATGCAAGAGCAATATCAGATGTCCATGATGGGTGAGCTGAAGTTCTTCCTTGGTCTTCAAATTCGTCAGCAAAGGAATGGCATCTTCATATCTTAAGAAAAATACCTCAAAGATCGCCTGAAGAAGTTTGGAATGGAAGACTGCAAAGGCTACACGACACCAATGCCAGCCGAACACCATCTTGGTCCCGACGACAATGGTAAAGAGTTCGATCAAAAGGTATACCACTCCATGATTGATTCTTTACTTTATCTATGTGCATCTAGGCCAGATATTATGCTTAGTGTTTGCATGTGTGCTCGATTCCAAGCGGCACCAAAGGAATCACATCACTTAGCTGTGAAGCGAATCCTTAGATATTTGGCTTACACCCCAACACTCGGATTATGGTATCCCAAGGGCTCAAAATTTGATTTGGTTGGATTCTCGGATGCTGATTATGCTGGTGAAAAAGTGGATCGCAAGTCTACATCAGGCAAATGTCATTTTCTTGGTCGATCACTTGTCTGTTGGTCTTCAAAGAAACAGAATTGTGTATCACTCTCAACTGCTGAATCTGAATACATTGTTGCTGGATCCTATTGTGCTTAGCTTCTATGGATGAAGCAAACTCTCAAGGACTATGGCATCAACCTGAAACAAGTACCTCTCTTCTGCGACAACGAGAGTGCCATCAAGATAGCCAACAATCCAGTCCAGCACTCGAAGACAAAGCACATTGAAATTCGTCATCACTTTCTCAGAGATCATGTCATGAAGAAAGATATTGACATCATTCACGTCAACACTGAAGAGCAACTGGCAGATATCTTC
>NW_021252207.1:9442-11646 GCF_002162155.2 Triticum dicoccoides
TCATTATGCATGTCATTCTACTTGCTATACCATTTCATGCATGATGAATTATCTTCATAAGTTGAAGTGGATCTCCACAAGTACAACCTGCCATGTGCATTTGCATTCCAAAAGCAAATTACTTATATGCACATCTTCAGGGGGAGCCCTTGCTACTTATGAAGACAATACCATATCCTTTACAATTTCACATACTTTATCCCCATTGAAAACTTCAACCAGTTTGTCATCAATCACCAAAAAGAGGGAGATTGTAAGTGCATCTAGTGCCACCCCTAGTTGGTTTTGGAGTATTGACGACAAAGTTGGTTGAGGGACTAATGCATTTGTGAGAATTGCAGGATAACGCAGGTAGTGTCCCTCATTGATTCGGTTTACCTACCGGAGATGACCCCTAAAAATGTATGAAGACATTGAAGACAATGGTGGTATGAGAAGATATTCATATTGAAGACTATGACATGAGAAGACATTACGTGAAGACTATGGAGCGCGAAGACTGTGTGGTTTCGTTGTTTCCTTTTCTTCTTTGTTGAGTCATAGGAACCACCGTACTGTTAAGTGGGGTCCAAGTGAACTAAGTCAGAGTGACTGAAGTGATGCTCAACCCAAATCCTATGTCTTCGAGCGAAGACAATGAGAGCAAATCTTATACAGAGTTGGATGAGTCAGCTTTGCTTGTAGCCCAAGTAAAGTTGCCGCGTGTGTTTGAAATCTGACCGTTGGAACACGTGTCAGTTCCTTAGTGACCCAGGGTCATTTCGGACAAATCAGGTCGGGTTGCCTTGTGGCTATAAATAGCCCACCCCCTGCACCATAAATTGGTGGTTGCTCAGAGTTTGTGCACGACTTTTGTCGTTTGAGAGCAACCCACCTCGAAGCATTTGAGAGAGAGAAATCCTTGCGAGGACAAACTCCAAACACCCAGAGCCAAAGAGTGTTAGGCATCACTGAAGTCTTTTTGTTTGTGTGACCTAAAGACTTATTACACTTGAGGACTGTGAATCCTCCAGCCGGTTAGGCGTCGCGTTTTGAGCATCCAAGAGTCATTGTGGATTGCCGATGAACGAAGTCTGTGAAGGTTTGTAAGTCTACCTTGAAGACTTACCAGAGTGATTGGGCGAGGACTGGGTGTCCTTAGCTCAAGGGGAATAAGGTGAAGACACGGTCTTCTAAGTTGAATCTCAGCCTCCCTAACCAGACGTACAGTTGTCACAGCAATTGGAACTGGTCCAACAAATCCTGTGTCTTCAACAAGCGACTGTTTCTATACCTTCCATCCTTTACTTAAGTTTGTCTTCGTGAAGTCATTGCCTATCTATGTATCTGTTTGACTTCATTGCTTAACTACTACTGTTGATTGGCTTCATACTATCTTCCATCCTGATCCTTACTACTAAGCTGCTATTAGTCCTGTACTTTCACATCATTGCATACTTGACTATGGCTTGCTTATGGTAGTTTATCTTCCGCTGCATATCAGCTAGCTCATTTCTGTTGTTTGTCTTCGAAACTTCCAAGTTTTGAAGACTTTCATAAAAATCGCCTATTCACCCCCCCCCCTCTAGTCGATACTAGCACTTTCAGTACCGTGTTTGACTCCAAATTAGTGACCATACATCTACTACAAGTTGCACTTTATTTGATGAGGAGGCTGCAAGATTGCTTAATACATCTGCATCTAAGTTGTTGGACACACTAGATGCACTAGTAGAAAAGGGGGCAAAGGTCCAGGCCGGGTCAACCCATTAGTCCCGGTTCAGTCTAGAACCGGGACCCATGGGGGCATTGGACCCGGTTCGTGAGCCTCGGGGGCCGGTCGGGCCACGTGGGCCATTGGTCCCGGTTCGTCTGGACCTTTTGGTCCCGGTTGGTGGGACGAACCGGGACCAATGGGCCTCGCTCCTGGCCCACCACCATTGGTCCCGGTTGGTGGCTTGAACCGGGACCAAAGGCTGCCCTTTAGTCCCGGTTCATGCCACCAACCGGGACCAATGATGTGCCTATATATACCCCCTCGTGTAAGAGGAGAGCACACTGCTCTGTTTTTTCTGGCCGCCGAGGGGGAGAGGGCTTGGTGGTCCTCTAGCTCACCTCCTACGCACACAAGGTGTTCGATGGAATGCCCGAGCCACACTACTTAAGCTTTCTCCTCTCCAAGCTCCATTTTCCTCAATATTTGTCTAGGTTTAGCGGTCCGTCAC
>NW_021252207.1:18340-21576 GCF_002162155.2 Triticum dicoccoides
CTGTCCTGCGCGGCCGCTGCACCGCCGCCCCTGCCCTGCGCGGCCGCCGCGCCGCCGCCCTGCCCTGCGCTGGCGCCGCGCGCCGCCCCGCCGCCCCTGCCCTGCATTTTTCATAGTATTTTTTTTGTATTTTTTGTGTATATGTGTTTGTATGTGTGTATATGTGTGTACATGTTCACAGTATTTTTTTTCATAAATGTATTTTTTTTGTCAATTTATGTATATGTTCATATATATAGATTATTTTAGTTTAGTATTAAGATGAGGAAAATTTCATATGTGTAATTATATTTAATCATAAAAATATGTTCATATATATATATATATTATTTACATGTGTAGTTCATTTATATGATTAGGAAAATGTAGAGTGAAAACGACAACAAACATATAAGAAAAAACGAAGGAAAAAATGAAGAAGGAAAAGAAAACCGCCCGGCTCGACCACCACCGCATTTTCATAAAGTGTTTCCACCGCATTTTATGGATATATGTACGTATGTCGTGTCGATATAAACTCCTGATAACTTCAACACGTGGGGGGGTCGATATACCCCCTCCCGATAACTTCAACATGAGGGGGGGTCGATATACCCCCTCCCGATAACTTCAACACGTGGGGGGGGTCGATATACCCCCTCCCTGTTACTATTATTTTCTCATGTACATATGTCGTCGTTGTCTATATAAACCCCTCCCGATAGCTTCAACACGTGAGGGGGAGGGTCGATATACCCCCTCACGATAACTTCAACACGTGGGGGGGGTTGATATACCCCCTCCCCGATAATATTATTTTCCCATGTACGTATGTCATGTTGTCGATATAAACCCCTCTCGATAACTTCAACGCGTGGGGGTCGATATACCCCCTCCCGATAACTTCAACATGTGGGGGGGTCGATATACCCCCTCCCCGATAACATTATTTTCCCGTGTATGTATCTCGTCGTTGTCGATATTACCCCCTTGAAGCGTTGTCGAGGCCACCCCAAACCCTAGAGAAGCAGCGTCGAGGCCACTAATTAATATGATTCCTTACTATGATTAGCTAGCTAGTTCTATGTTTGCCACTAATATATCCATCCGTCATGTTTGAATAATAATTGCCATGTTGTAAATATTTGTAGAAACTATGGACACCCCCCGAGACGAAGCAACAGAAGCGGTGTTGGGGGACATAATCGCACAAGGAAGTGATGTCGTCTTCTCGTTTCTGAACGACACCGATGGTCTGGAAGGACAGGGTGAAGAAGCAGGCTATGATTATGATGGCTCCTTTGACCCAATGTCGGTGCAAGAAGAAGACCGTGAGGACGGCTCCGGTGACCCAATGACGTGCAAGAAGGAGACCGTGATGACGGCTCCGGTGACCGAACCGAGTCTGGCCAGGTATATATATTAGTTAAGCATGTGCTGACTAGCTAATTGATGCATTCATTGTTTTGGTATATGTACACATATTAATTAACTCTCATCTTTCTTCTTTTTTCTAGCCCTCCGGATCGAGCACAACTTCGGTAAGGAGACGAGGCCCGAAGAAAAAGTTGAGCTCGGATGAAAGGTTTGAGATCACAGCAATCGCGCGCGACAGCGAACCGATTGAACCCATCCGGACAAAGAACGCATTTGCTGCTCAGTGCGGGGTTCTTGTTAGGGACAAGATCCCGATTAGCATCCACCAATGGTATAAGCCTAAGAACGAAGACCCTGAGGTGTCTTATGTCAATGATATGCAGAAAGATGATCTTTGGACTGAGCTGAAGGCAAATTTCACCCTACCGCGAGAGGAGGATCCGAAGAAGCCAATTATAGAGCAATTAATCAAGTCTTTTGCTCTTAAGAAGATGGCAGGCCTATTCAGGAGGTGGAGGAAAGAGCTAAAAAAGTTTGTCGACAAAGAAGAGACACCAGAATCATCGGCAAATATGAGAAGATCAGAGATCACTGGCCCACATTTGTGGCCCACAAGACATCGGAAAAGAGTAAGAAGATGTCGGCGACAAACAAGCAAAATGCTGCGAAGAAGAAGTTTCACCATCGCACGGGGTCAGGTGGCTACCTCAAAGCCCGGCCTAAGTGGGCCAAGGCTGAGAATGATCTGCTTGATAAAGGGATCGAACCAGAGATAATGAACTGGCCAGACCGTTGCCGGACTTGGTTCTTCGGGGCTGGCGGAACCTTGGACCCTGTATCAAAAAACAAGAAATGTATGATATTGGGTTCATTAACACAAATATCATAGATGAAATTCAGGTTAAAAAGCATGCCGAAGAGGCCGAGGCCAACTTGCTACAATTGTTGATCAAAAATCAAAACAAAGATACCATACTCTTTCCTTACAACTTCGAGTGAGTGTTACTGTCGTGTGCATATTCGGTTTCCCTTATTACTCGAGCGAGGTTATAGTAATGTAATTGATGAGTTATGTATGCGTGCGCAGCTTCCACTATGTTCTTCTGCAGATTAAGCTTCAGCGGGGACTAGTAACCGTCTTAGACTCGAGACGAAAAGATCCCGAAACCTATGCGGACATGACTAAAATGCTCAACAAGTAAGTTCAATCAATCATTATCACACCATATCGGCAAATTTTTGTTCATTTCCTGATATCTCAAGTAATAATAATTATTTTCTTTGTCTTAGAGGGTTTGGAAACAGTTCACCGCAGAAGCTCCGGGACTGCCGAAGGAGCTGCGATATACATCCCCGAAAGTAAGTACTACTGGCTAGCTAGTTGCGCGCATCTCCCGTTGATTATATAGCTATACTTTCATCAATGCCATTTATAATGCTTCATTATAATTTTGATTGACCTCTATTTCTCGTAAAGTGCTTGTGTCAGGAACAAGGGAATAATTACTTTGGATACCACGTGTGCGAGTTCATCTACAACGCGACTTTGAAAAATAAGCGGGGCTACTCTAAAATACAATATGAAGTGCGTAAGCAATAATATTCACAATTTCATTTTATTACACCATAATTTCTGTTGAGTTTCATTCATATATATGTATTAACCCCCTTCTTCAAATTAGACGTGGTAGATGCGGAATGAACTCCTACCACAAGATCGCATGAAAGCAATTCAAGAGGAATTGGCGGGATTCTTTCTTGACCACGTCATCAATAAAGCCGGAGAATACCATGTGGAAGTTGATTTCAATTGCTAGGGGATTGTAAGAGATCTTACATATTGTATGAGTATGTAGCCAGTAGCGTCGGATAGATAATAC
>NW_021252207.1:22840-41398 GCF_002162155.2 Triticum dicoccoides
TAGATAATTAGTGAATCGGTAGCTTATGAAATAAATAGTATGACAGTATATTTTTATCAACCATGATAAGTAAAAGTACTTGATATCGATCAGGATAAGAAGGATACTTATTAGATTAAGGGTGTGAATGTTACCAATGTTCTTAGTCATCTAGATAATTAGTGGATCAGTAGCCTATGAAATAAATAGTACGATAATTTATTTGTATCGACCAAGTAAGTAAGAGTATTTGATATTGACCAGGATAAGAAGGATATTATTAGATTAAGGGTCTGAATGTACCAATGTTCAAAACAGATAGTTAACTTTCTTCATGTAGTTTCCTTTATATACATGCTATTTTCCGCAAATATGTACAAGGCGAGCACAATAGGCAGAAACATACTACAATACTAGAGTTTCCACATTAGGATTCACTTCACAATTTGAAGAAATTATACTTTGCCAAATCTATACGAGACCAGCATAATATAGAGGAACATGCTTTAGTAAATTAATAGCAGAACTAGATATAAGCAAATCAACGACGTCTTGCTGGAAACTAGAATATGTTTCTTCGTTACTTGATATGGTTACCAGCTGTACAAACCTATACCAAAACTAATATCCAAGGTGACATATTAACACACACAAGATAAGGCCTTTGCAGTTTAAGAAAATAAACAAGAAATAATCCTCAGTAGGATGCAAATCATCAGTTTCCACTTACATTTAGTAGTAGTTTGACAGGAAGAACAATGAGGAGGCCAGCAAGAACAATGAGGAGGCCAGCATCTCACTGTAGTCAGATCCAATAATTCACCATCAGCGGATGACTCGGTGAGTTCCGTATCAGTCTCCTCCATTGGACCAAACTACAACACCTCTGCCATGGTTCTCTAGCCGTCGGCCATGTCATCACCTTGGCCGAAACCCTTGAGAACGCTCCGCTGGACTCCACGAGGTCGTCGAGGATCCACATCCTTGAGAATGCGCCCGCGCACTCCGCGCAACCGCAGACTGCGCCAGACGAAGAGAAGTTGGAAGAAATGAATCAACAAGTGCAGCCGCAATGGTTTGGGAATTAGTTCGGTGATGGCAAGCGGCGAGATCTTCATCAGTCGGATAATGGAAGAGGTGGTGCAGGCGGATGGATAAGGTTGCTGGAGGGGATTGTCTGAGCTGACAGATATTTGTCTTTTCGGAGAAGCTAATTTCCTGTCGACTGGCAGTTAGCGAGATATTCGCATGACTCGGATGCCGTCCATCTCAAAATTGTGCGTTCGCGCGCATCCGAGGCGGTAGACTTCGCGATTTGCGGATCTGCTGTTTTTTCTCCATGTACAGCTCCCAATGGTGCGTGTTTTTCTCGGGCGATCGGTTGGATCCATTTTTTCGGGATGTGACGATGTTTTGGCAACGCGCCAGCGCCTCTGATTCTATTTTTTTGATGACTTTTAAAGTGCTAAAAAATGAGGAGGTGGGGATTTTAACCTACAACCTCATGCTACACCACACCCATCGTTTACCACTTGAACTAGATCGAGTCCTTCTGTTTATGTTGAGGTTAGGTACTATTTCTAGATCTACTAATCTAACGTAAAGAAAACCACAGTCCAAAGAAACACAACAATAGCTTATTAACTTGTCTCCTCTTCTACGTTTGCACAACAGTTAATGCAATGTCCAATGTTTTCCGCACTTAAGTAGACTATTTTTACCAACTCATCTACAGTTGATGACACCGTTGTAATTTTGCCGACCAGGTGGGATACTCCCCAGTCACTTTTGTGTGAATATCAGGATAATTCTCATATCACAACCTGATAACTTATATAACTCAGTCCTGATAACTTTGGCGTAGGGATGGGTGTTGAAGAAATATCCCTCGTATCTTTTGGTGTGAGTAGCATGGTAACCCATACATCGGAGATCTGATAACTTATGCAACCGGATCATGATAACTTTGACGAATAGAGGTGATGAAATATACCCCCGATAACTTCTATGTGAATATCACGGTAACTCACACATCGCTGACCTAGTGACTTATGTACCTAGGTCTTGGTAAATTTGGCGACTGGGTGGAGGGAGGCACGTTGATCAATACCCTCAGTTATTTTTTGTGCGAATAGCTTGATAACTCACACATCGCAGGCCTGATAATTAATGGGAGAAAAAGATGTGGAAACAAATCTTGATGCTAATAGTTTCCATATTGTAGTTTTATAGCCTAAAAATTCATGCTGAAGCTAAGAATTGAACACAAGACTTCAATATTGAGATCTTAACACACTAGCCAACTCACCCACTACTTGGCTCCTGACAAGTTCAAATAAAATACCATTTTTTTACCATCTGAGGTGAAAAACTTGTTAAAATATACCACCCGATAACTTCTATGTAAATAAGATGATAACTTACGTGCAATTGACCTGATAGCTTACATATAAACACATTGATAATTTTTCACCGTGGGCGAAAAGTTCTAGAAATATGCCCTGATAACCTAGTGTAAATAGCACGGTAATTTACGCATCAGATACCCGATAACTTACATACAACACATTTTGATAACTCTTTACAAGTCATAGTTATCACGTTGGTCGTACCAAAGTTACCAAGCAAAAAAAACTTTATTGTTGGTTTGACAGAAAAATAAAGGTTCAAATAACCTTGTTTTTATACAATAAACAACAACTAAAGGTGGCTTAGTTGGTTATTGGCCTCAAAGTCTAATGAATAGACCTGGGTTTGAGTCCCCTTTCTACCACCTTTATTTTCTTTTCATATTGTGTAGCCAAAAAACCAGAAAAACCACTAGGAATTTACTATTCACGTATACGGTTTTCGAGAGAAGAAGAAAAATCGGTGGAACCGAGCGTGCAGGTCGCGAGAGGAAGGTGAGTTAAGATCGTGCGAATCTGTCGCTAACGACCAATCGACTGGTTGTTAGCACAGTCCTTGTCTTTTATAAAGGTAAACGATTGGGGACGGTGCGCCGGCCGAATCTTCGGCCTGTCACGTCCCACGGGCGCATGGGGCCACCACTTCCCTCGTCCTGTTTTCTTCTCCCATCTTCCTGGTTTCTCCCTTATCTTCTCGCCCGGGCCCACCAGCTTTTTCTCGCTGCAACCTCCTCAACCAGGCCTGATAGCATCTCGCCGGAGATGAGTTACCAGTGAAGATGCCCCCCCTCCCCGAGCTATTTCTTCCTTCGCGCGCGCGCCTCCCCCATCCATGTTGTTTCCCTGCAAAAGACAGTAAGAGATGGAGGCACGGGCCCTGTGAGGAGTTGCGCCGGCGGCTGTGGGGACCTCGATGATGGATTGCTACGACGGCGCGATAGCTAATGTTGTAACCGTTGGCACAAGTTGCTGGAACCAAGCGACAGAGGAGCTGCGACCAGCGGTGGAATTTGCTACAACCATTATGCGCCTGTGGTGCGACCCCGATGACAGCGAAGAACGCTTTTTGTTGCAACCGGGTAGTGATTTTGCTACTACGAGAGACATAATTTGCTACTACCAGCGATGATTTTTGTTACATTCATTTGTGAAGACGATGCGACCCAGACGACGGTGACTTTTTTTTGCTGCAACCGAACAATTTTTTTGCTACTACCGACTACAGGATTTGCTACATCGTTCATGGAGAAGATGCAACCCTTGACGGCGGCGACAACATTTTGCTACAACCACACATAATTTTTGCTACTACCATAGACAGTAATTGTTACCGGCATTCACGGCGGTGACCGGCGACTAGAAATCAGAAAAGTTGCAGGCGCGCAGGAGGAGGAGAACGGAGGAGCGGCGGCGCGAAGAGAGGAAGCGGGGGCGTGAGCGACTGGCGGCGACGCGAAGAGAGGAAGTGTGGCTGCGAGCGACCGGCGGCCAACGATTGTTTCCCTAGAGGAGCTGCACACGGAGGCAGAGTCGCGTGGGGCAGAGGCGGGGATTTTTCATCTGGGATGTGTTCGGAGGAAGAAGACGACTCAAAGAGGAGAGGCGAGATCAGATCCCTCGGCTGTGGGGCACCAGATCGAAGGGTCACGCAGCGGCCGGCCCAAACTTGGGCCGGTGCGCCGGCGCGTATTACTGCCCTTTTATAAAAGATGAGAGTTTTACATAGATGACGACATGTACAGGTTGTTTATACGGGGTGGTAATTTACTAAATGACTAACATGGGGCCCCATCAAAACTGCTGGGCCCAGGAGTTTATACGGGTTGTATGTAAACTTGGATTTGGAATTTTAACTCTATACCGAAATCATTACCAACTCAGTTCCTACTCCTTATCGGAACTCAGTTCCTACTCCTTATCGGATAGGCTGATACGAGCACGTGTTAGCGTACTGCCCTTAAATAGCTAGAACATACATTTCGGTGAACCAAGGGATCGTATCATCTAGACCTTTGGACCATCAACCCGTCAAAAACAAAGTCAACAAGATTAGTCACAACCGATCTAGATTGAATCGCAGGAAGAACTTGCACACGAATCGGGCTTGCCAGACTTCAGATTAGAAGGTAAATGCTTGTCACGCCCTCCACTCCAGTCACGCCCCAGACTGAAGCAGAGGCGGACAGAGAGGCACAAGTGCAGCAACAGAAACTTGGAGGAGAAGAAGAACTGGACCCACAGGAGGAGCCAGTGGAATAGTCGTCACTAGGAGGGTGAGTATGACGTGTGGGCCTGAGCCAGGCTGTGGCGTTAAAGGCGTAGCCATGATGGCAGTGTAGGCACGTTGTCATTGAGATAATTAAGATTCCTTCTCATCCTGAACTCTCTTCTCACCTACCCCTTCTCCTACCTCTGGATCTCATCCCCTTCTCCTTGATCTTCTCTCCCTTCCTATTCGATCTCTCACGGGGTCGTAACAACGTGGTATTCAGAGCTTTGCCGGTCCACCGCTGCACCACAATCCCGCGATTGAGCCGTAGCATCCACCACAAAGGGTGTCCAGTTGCTCCGGTGACCAGACGTGAAATCCCTAGCGGGGTAGGCTCGATTTAGGGCGGTTGCAACGGCGTCGTCGGCGACTCCGTCGGCTCAGACGAAATTTGTGTTGCAAGCCATGGAGGGTGCGCAGAAAACTTTAGAGGAATTACTGCAAAAAATTTCTTCTCTGTCCATGGAGGTCAAGCAGCTCGGCACCCAGGTGGCCGAATTCGGCGAGGGTCTGGACGCCGTCAAGCATCAACAGGCTAACCACGACGCAGACATGCGTGCAGCGCCGCCTTCATCGACCGCGCCCGCGGCGGCCGTACTTGTCAATCGGGGGGCCCCGCTTCTCCATCGCCCGATCCAGCAACCACCTGTGGTGGATCGCCAGGCCGGTCACCAGGACCGCCAAGTTTCCCCACCGCCCCGCGAGCACTACCACCATAAGCCGCCCAAACATGATTTTCCGCGATTTGGTGGCGAGGCGCCGCGACTTTGGTTTGACCTCTGCCACACTTATTTCGAGCTCTACCAGACGCCTCCAGAGCAGTGGGTTGCCACGGCAGTGCTATACATGGAAGGGCATGCAGCTCTGTGGTGTCAAGCATACAAGCGTCTCCACGGCCTCGGCGATTGGTACACATTCACTGCAGCAGTGCAAGCGGAGTTTGGTTAGGATGAGTTTGACACTCTCATGCATCGTCTTCATCATCTCAAACAGACAAGCACAGTTGCAGAATATCGTCTCTCCTTCGAGGCAATCATGTACCATCTGATCGCACTGGATCCCTTCCTCAACCAGAAGTTCTTTGTGTCTCAATTCATCATTGGACTGCGAGACGAGGTGCGTACCGGGGTACGCCAACATGCGCCCACAAGTGTGTCCAGAGCGGTAGCGCTGGCCAGGATTCAGGAAGAGGAAACAGACAACAACAGACCAAGGGGTCGTCCGCTGGTATATGCGCGTGCGATCCCACCAGCACCTGTGCCTGCACTCACTCCACCACCAGCCCAACCATGTATTGATGGCGCCAAGCGCGGCCCCAATGACTTCGGTCGGGAATGGCAGCTCCGGGAATTCAGGCGAGCCAATGGCCTGTGCTTCAAATGTGGGGACAAGTACACGCGAGAACACAAGTGTGACAGAGTTGGGCAGTTGCTCACAATCGAGGTGGGTACTCATGGTGAGCTCCTGTCGGACGAAGCAATCCGTGCTCTCGAGCTGCTTGATGATCGTCCAGAGGATGCTGCCACATGTTATCATATCTCGGTTCATGCGGTAGCCGGCACGGAGTCAGCAGAAACCATACGACTACAAGCTTTAGTGGGCAATCAGGTGATGCTTCTGTTGGTGGACTCGGGTAGCACTCACACTTTTGTGAACTCAGAATTTGCACGCAGGGCTGGCTGTCAGGTGCAAGATGCAGAACTAGTGACAGTTCGAGTAGCTAATGGTGATACACTACAGTCCAATCAACAAGTAGCTCAATTGCAATGGTGGTGCCAGGGAAACACATTTGCTACAGACATGCGTTTGCTAGATCTGGGTGCTTATGATGCAGTGCTAGGGGTCGATTGGTTGGCGCAATTCAGTCCTATGAATTGTCATTGGGGCTTGAAAACATTGGAGTTTCTTCATGGCAGTACTAACATTAAGCTACAAGGAGTGCGCGCGCCGACAGAGCCGGCACTTACAGAAATCAGAGCAGAGCAACTATCCAAATGGATACAGGGCAATGAGGTTTGGGCTCTAGCAGTGATTCACACAACTGAATCGGCGTCAGAAACCAAGGAGCCCGTGCCACCACAAGTGCAAGCGCTGCTTGATGAGTTTGTTGATGTGTTTCAGGAGCCAACGACTCTGCCCCCTCACCGCACTTTTGATCATGCAATTCATCTGGAACCCGGAGCTACTCCACCTAATGTCCGACCGTACCGCTATTCGCCACTGCAAAAGGATGAGATAGAGCGCCAGGTTGCAGAAATGCTTCAGGCCGGTTTGATCACCACCAGTATAAGCCCCTTCGCAGCTCCAGTTTTGCTGGTCAAAAAGAAAGACGATACATGGCGTTTCTGTGTTGATTACCGTCGTCTAAATGACATCACCATCAAGAATAAGTTTCCCTTGCCCATTATCGATGAATTGCTTGACGAGTTGGCCGGTCCTTGCTTCTTTTCCAAACTCGATCTGCACTCTGGTTACCACCAAATAAGGATGCGCCCTGAGGACGAGGATAAAACAGCCTTCAAGACCCACCACGGCCATTTTCAGTTTCGCGTGATGCCATTTGGAGTGACAAATGGTCCTCCCACCTTCCAGTGCCTGATAAATTCAGTTTTTGCCCCGGCGACGCGCAAGTATGTCATTGCGTTCCTTGATGACATTTTGACTTACAGTCCTTCCTTCGATGAACATTTACAGCATCTTCGTCAGGTTTTCACCACTCTGCGTCAGAATCAATTATACGCCAAGCTATCAAAGTGTTCATTTGCGCAGCCGTCGCTCAATTATCTTGGGCATGTCATTTCTGCGGAAGGGGTGGCAACAGAAACAGAGAAGACTGAGGCAATTCAGAAGTGGCCACAACCATCCTCACCAACAGAACTAAGGGCTTTCTTAGGACTGACGGGATACTACCGCAAATTTGTCAGAAATTATAGCATCATAGCAAAACCATTGACTCTGTTGCTCACAAAAAAGGGATTTCTCTGGTCAGCGGCAGCCTCAGAAGCATTTGAGCAACTCAGGCAGGCCATGATGACCACGCCTGTGTTGGCATTGCCAGATTTTACACTGCCTTTCACTGTGGAAACGGACACATGTGACACCGGCATTGGCGCTGTCTTGATGCAACAAGGACATCCAATCGCGTTTCTCAGTTGCGTGTTGGGACTCAACAACAGCAAGTTATCTGTGTATGAGAAGGAGTTCTTGGCAGTAATGATGGCGATCGATCGTTGGCGTTCATATTTGCAGCGAGGAGAACTCACGATACTGACGGACCACAAAAGTTTATGCACACTTGGGGAACAACATCTGGGTTCAGAGTTGCAACGCAAGGCAATGGCCAAGCTCGGTGGTCTTCAGTTTAAATTCAAGTACAGGCGTGGCGCCAGAACACAGCCGCGGACTCGCTCTCTCGAATAGGCCATTTGTTGACCATTACGGCTACCTCCACTTGCCAGCCATCATGGATTCAGGAAGTGCGCAACTCGTATGCCACGGATGCAAAGACCATAGAGTTGCTCCAGGCTCTAGCAGTACATAGTCCGGATGATCAAGGACATGAACTGGACAGAGGAATGATTAATTATAAAGGTCGCTTGTGGATTGGAAACAATGCAGCCTTACAGACCAAGTTAATCACAGAACTACATGCAGCAGCAGTCGGGGGTCACTCCGGCATACGTCCTACATATCTAAGACTGAAAATTTTGTTCTACTGGCCCGGTATGAAGCTGCAAGTAGAAGAATTTGTCAAGCAATGCCAGACATGTCAACAGACCAAGCATGAGCACACACACCCGGCAGGTACCCTGCAGCCATTGCCAATTGCAGAGCGCGCCTGGAGCGAGGTGACAATGGATTTTATCGAGGGGTTGCCACGCTCCGACGGCGCCGATGTCATTCTGGTGGTAGTCGACCGTCTCTCCAAGTACGCGCATTTCATTCCTCTCCATCACCCCTTCATTGCAACTCAGGTGGCCCGCGCTTTCCTCGACAATATTGTCAAGCTTCATGGGGTCCCTCTCTCGATCGTCTCTGATCGCGACAAGATCTTCACAAGCGCATTCTGGCGTGAGCTTTTTGCACTGGTGGGCACGAAACTGCTCTACACCACGGCGTACCATCCTCAGAAGGACGGGCAGAGTGAAAGGGTGAATCAGTGCCTTGAGCACTATTTGCGTTGTGCCGTCCACGACACTCCTCACCGCTGGAAGCGCTGGCTGCCAATGGCAGAGTTCTGGTATAATTCAAGCCATCATAGTGCCATCAATTGTTCTCCATTCAAGGCTCTGTATGGAGTGGAACCAAATTTTGGTGCTCTTCCCAACCTATTCAACACCAAGACACCAGAATCGCTGCATCAGCTGGCGGCAGAACACCAACAGTTCACCGAGATGCTAAAAACTCATCTGCTGCGTGCACAACATCGAATGAAACATCAAGCGGACCGCAAGCGCACCAACAGGGAATTTCAAGTAGGAGATCAGGTCTTGCTCAAGCTGCAACCCTATGTTCAGTCTTCCGTGGTGAGCAGACCATGTCCAAAGCTTGCGTACAAATTCTTTGGGCCGTACAAGGTCATCAGCCGTGTCGGATCCCTCGCATACAAGCTCGACTTGCCTCACGAAAGTAGGATTCATCCGGTATTTCACGTTTCTCAATTGAAGCCATTCACAGCCGACTACACTCCGGTGTTCAACCAGTTGCCAGCCCCACCAGACCTCACCATTGGCGATCTGGTACCCGAGGCGATTCTGGAGCGTCACTTGGTCAAGCAAGGTAACACAGCGGTGCCTCAGGTACTTGTGCATTGGCATACGTTGTCTCCGGCGAGTGCCACTTGGGAAAATTTTAAAGTCCTCCAACAACATTTTCCGACGATGGACCTCGGAGCAGGGGCTCCATTTCAAGGAGGGGCGAGTGTCACGCCCTCCACTCCAGTCACGCCCCAGACTGAAGCAGAGGCGTACAAAGAGGCACAAGTGCAGCAACAGAAACTTGGAGGAGAAGAAGAACTGGACCCGCAGGAGGAGCCAGTGGAATAGTCGTCACTAGGAGGGTGAGTATGACGTGTGGGCCTGAGCCAGGCTGTGGCGTTAAAGGCGTAGCCATGATGGCAGTGTAGGCACGTTGTCATTGAGATAATTCAGATTCCTTCTCATCCTGAACTCTCTTCTTACCTACCCCTTCTCCTACCTCTGGATCTCATCCCCTTCTCCTTGATCTTCTCTCCCTTCCTGTTCGATCTCTCACGGGGTCGTAACAATGCTGTCCGTGGAAAAATACTATTATCATCAATTCAAAGCAACCTCATAATTTTTTATTCATTATTACATTGTTTTACATTTAGGCATATAATTATAATACTGACCCAAATAAACTATCCTCGCACGTCTTGCCTTGCCTCTTGACATAAACTCTATTTTCTTTGAGAAAATAGTACCAGCTTCTGTGGTGAACTAAAACTGACACACAGGCTGATAAAGTCATGGCAGCAATACAAAGATATGCTCTAATAATTTGCTACAAAAAATCCAGAATCGCTACAGGATTTGATTTGCAGCAAAGATACAATTACGTCAATAATTGGCTCAGGCATGTGAAGCTTTACAAAAATTGAAAAAAATACAAGAAAACACAATTAGGTATATTGTTGACCTTTTTCTATCTTAATGTAATGCACACTATTTTTTGGTACTTTTCAAACATATATATTTGAAAGATTGCCCTTCAAAATATTGCAGAACCTAATAATTTTACGTCTAGTGCTAAAAATGATTTTAGAGAGTACTTCGCCGTACTAATTCCCATGGAGCAACTGTCATTCACTGAGAAACAAGCACACTGTCACAGCAATAATGCCATCCGCTGCAGCTCGAACCACACAACACAATAATCCTGAAAGCATGATGATAAGTATTATAGGTTGTTTCTACATGCAGCAAGAATCTCTTATTTAGTGCATATATCGTTAATCTCTTGAGAACATTGTACATAAAGTAGAATTTAAATATAGGATACTATATTGCTAAAAGAATATCCAATGCAGAAATGAAGGGACAGTACACGTCAAAATCCGCAGGCCAACTTACAAAAGAAGCTAGAGAAGCTATTATCAGGAGGAAACAACAACTCCAAGAAAAAAGGAGTAAGAGATGCAGGAATACACATGAAACAACCAATAAAAAAGAAGAAGATGCTTCACGGAAGAGAAAGGAACAAATCAAAGAAAGAACAAATTTGAAGCGTGCAAGAACAAGTGGGAGCGACAATGACCTTGGAAGCAACATCAAAGAAACAAACAGCAACACTACGTCCGAGAGTTATTATAGCAAAATATGGAACTTTGGAAAGCCAACATATAGATGTGAACATTGCAATGCAATACTATAGTGTGAAGAAAGATTAAATTCTCATAGAGGAACCAAAAAACCTTCTTTCGGAATTTGCTGCAAACAAGGTAAGATTGACCTACCAAAGATGGCACATCGTCCACCTTACCTCGCAGGACTATTAACAGGTGAAGGAAGTGATGCAACAAACTTCAGAGAAAATATCAGATCATACAACTCAATGTTCTCATTCACATCAATGGGGGGAGCTGTTGACAAAGAAATAAACAAAGACAAAGGACCATATGTTTTTAGACTGCATGGCCAGAACTATCACCATATTGGAACTCTTCTACCTGAAGAAGGTAACAAACCTCGATTTGCCCAGCTATACATCTGTCAGACAGAAAATGAGGTGCAAAACAGGATAGATGCTTCAAGATGCAATGATAATAAATCAACGGTGTACCCTGCCATTGTCAAAGAACTACAAAAAATGCTTGATGAGAACAACATCCTCGCAAAATCTTTCAGAATGGCAAGAGATAGATTCAAAGAAGAAAACTACCATGATTACACACTTATAATACTTGGGAAAAGGAATGCAACACACAACCTTCCATCTGCATCGGAAGTTGCAGCATTGGTTGTAAGAGACCCAACTTGAGAGAGCGAAGGACGAGATACCGTTGTCGAGTACAAAAATATGGAGCCTCACAGAATATCGGAAATCCATCCAAAATTAATGTCGATGCAATACCCATTGTTGTTTTCATACGGAGAAGACGACTTCAAGCTTGAAATACCTTACAAGCGAACAAAAGAAGGTGACAAAAGCAGGAAATATGTAACTATGCTGGACTACTACGCATACTACCTACAGCAAAGACCCGACCAAGGAATGTCGTTGCTAACATCTAGACATCTATCTCTGGAATTTTGGGTAGATGTTTACACATGCATTGAGCAAAACAGACTAAATTGGATCAGGAATAATCAAGGGAAGCTACGGACTGAACTTTACAATGGACTGCAGAACGCGATTGAGCGAGGGGACACCAGAACAGAGCAGGTTGGAAAGAGGATAATTGTACCTTCATCTTATACAGGAGGCAGAAGAAACAAGGCACAGAACTTGCAAGACGCTTTTGCAGTATGCTGTTGGGCTGGATATCCAGACCTGAACATTCACATGCAACGCGAAGTGGCCCGAGATCCAATACATGCTAGATGAAGCAGGAGGAGGCCTAAATCCAGCTGACCGGCCAGATATTGTTGACCGAGTATTCATGATAAAACTAAAGGAGCTAATGAGCGACATCGTTGTGAAGAAACACTTTGGAGAAACTATATCAAGTAAGATCAACCGACTTCTCATCGCTAACTAATAGAACCTAAAGTTTAAATTTTTTAGCACACCAGAGCCTTTGTCTATTTACTAAAATGCTTCAGAAATCTAACAAAATCAAACTTTTAATCAATGCAGTTATCTACACAATAGAGTTCCAGAAGAGGGGACTCCCGCATGCGCACATATTGGTATTCCTCAGGGAGAATTACAAGTGCAAAGGACCATCAGAAATCGATCAAATAATCAGTGCGGAGATCCCAGACAAAGATGTCGATCCTGACGGATATGCAGCTGTTGAAAACTTCATGATGCACGGGCCTTGCGGAGAGGCAAATACAAAATCACCATGCATGATGGACAATAGATTCACTAAAAACTTCCCAAAACGATATAATGTCGATACCACAATCGATGAGGATGGCTTTCCAGTATATAGAAGGCGCGACAATGGAAAGACGATCAAAAAGGGAGGAGCAATGCTCGACAACAGATTTGTCGTGCCATACAACCGAAACCTTTTGGTCAAATTCCAAGCTCACATAAATGTCGAGTGGTGCAACAGGTCCAGGTCAATCAAGTACCTATTTAAGTACATCCGTAAAGACGACGACCAAGTAACAGCCTTACTATAGGAAAGAGATGTGGCAAACGACTATGATGAAATCAAGAAATACCTAGAGATGAGATACATATCAACAACTGAAGCATGCTGGCGGATATTCCAGTTTGATCTACACCATCGTGATCCACTAGTAGAGAGACTGCCATTCCACATTGAAAATGAACAAGTTATTTTTCCAGAATCAACTGAGATCGAGAAGATAGTAAGAAAGCCAGGAACTGCAAGTACTAAGTTCACTGAGTGGATGGAGGCAAACAAAATACATGAGGTGGGAAAAGAATTAACCTATGCAGAATTCCCATCAAAATTTGTATGGAAAAGCGACACCAAAACTTGGGAGGAGCGGAAAAGAGGCTTTGCTATTCGTAGAATCTACTACGCACACCCTGCAAGTGGAGAGCGGTATTATATGAGAATGCTTCTAAACACAAAGAAAGGATGCACATCATTTGAGGATATTAGAACAGTTAATGGAGTTGTTCACCCAACATACAAATCAGCATGCCAGGCACTCGGTTTTCTTGATGATGATAGTGAGTGGATTGAATGCATCAATGAAGCATCAACATGGGGATCAGGGACACAATTACGACAGCTATTCAGCACAATTTTATGCCATTGTGAGGTTACCAGCCCAAAGATGTTGTGGTATTCAACATGGAAGGCACTATCTGAAGATATCCAGTACAAAAGAAGAATTATCCTAAACTTTCCTACACTGCAGCTAACTGATTCACAAAAAAAGCATATGCTCTGATCGAGATGGAGAAACTAATGAGGCAAGCAGGAAAGACACTAAAGGACTATCCAGACATAGAACTACCAAATGCTACAGAACTTGAACAACTTGGGAACAGAATGATAAATGAAGAACTTAGCTACGACATGGAAGCACTAAAGAGTGAGCACAAAACCATAATAAGCAGTCTTAACCATGACCAGAAAATGGCCTTTGATGCAATAATAGAGTCAGCTGAGAGAGGACATGGAAAACAGATATTTGTAGAAGGCTATGGTGGCACAGGCAAAACTTATCTATGGAAAGCAATTACAACAGAACTACGATCGGAGGGAAAGATAGTGCTTGCGGTAGCATCATCTGGCATTGCAGCTTTGCTGCTCCCAGGTGGAAGAACAACACACTCAAGATTCCACATTCCAATAAATATCATGGAAGAATCAACATGTGAAATAAAACAAGGCTCACATTTGGCTGAACTGGTAAAGAAGACCTCACTGATATTGTGGGATGAGGCTCCGATGGCAAACAAACACTGCTTCGAGGCACTAGACAAAAGCCTTAGGGTTATTCTAAGGTTCAAAAACCAAAACAGTAACGAAAGGCCATTTGGTGGCATGACCGTGGTGCTAGGAGGCGACTTCAGACAAATACTTCCAGTCATAACGAAGGGAAGGAGAGAACAGATAGTAAATGCCTCAATCAAAAGGTCATACCTATGGAAGCACTTCGAAATATTTAGCCTAACTGAAAATATGCGGTTGAAGTGCCTGTTAGAAGATCCAATACAAAAGCAAAATGTGGCTGAATTTGCAGAATGGATATTACAAATTGGCGATGGAAAAAGAACAAACGATGAAGGGGATGATTGGGTAAAAATACCTAAAGACATAATTCTACATAAAGGAGAAGACCCCAAAGAAGAGATAGTCAAAAGCACGTACCCAAACTTGCAACAAAACTACCGTGACCGTGAATTTCTCAAAGAAAGAGCAATACTATGTCCAAGGAATGAAACAGTTGAGAAGATAAATTACTACATAATGAGGCAAATACAAGGGGAAGAGGTGACATACCTAAGCTTGGACAATGTATGCAAGGCAACAATGAAGTACAACACAATGGAGAATATGTGTCCAACAGAGTTTCTTAACAACATGACCATCCCAGGAATTCCAAACCATGAGCTAAAATTGAAGGTAGGTTTGCCGGTGATGCTCCTACGCAACATCAATCAAGCAGCAGGTTTATGCAATGGTACAAGAATGACTATTACACAGCTGGGAAACAGGTACACTGAGGCACAAATAATCACAGGAACACATGTCGGTGACAAGGTATACATACCTAAAATCATTATGTCACCAAGCGACTCAAAGTGGCCTTCGTGCTGAAAAGAAGGCAATATCCTCTATCAGTTTGTTTTGCAATGGCAATAAATAAAAGCCAAGGTCAATCCCTAAACAAGGTGGGTCTATATTTGCCTAAGCAAGTCTTCTGCCATGGGCAACTATATGTGGCACTATCAAGAGTCACAAGCAGAGAAGGATTAAAGGTGCTGATTGACGACACGGAGTGCCCAAGCGAAGATAGCGCAAAGAATATAGTATACAAAGAGATCTTCTAATTTTTTTTGTTATTCAAATAAATGTATATCAGGGCCAAATCATGATTTAAAAAAATACAATGTATGGTTCAGAAATGTGACGTCCATGTGTTGTTAGATATGACCAGAAATAATGTATACAAAACGATATTACAGATTGGATTTCTCATTATTTCGTAACAAGAAATAAGAACATAACAATGCAGATTATTATTGCCATACACTGCTTTCATGAATAGAGATGTTAACAAATGTGTACAACTAGCTGACTTTCTGCATGGGCAAAAGTTTCAAAATCTTATTGCAGATCTGGAATAATAACCAGTCTGAAACATGATTCTCACAAATCTACAATTTGGTAAAACTTGAATGTCAATCCTATCAGAATATATTACAAGTTCATCCATCATAATTTTTACACTAATGTCAGTTTGATTCCCTAAAAAAGGTACATAAATTGCAGAACTGAATATAGATCCATGCATTAACAACAAAAGTATGTACGAGATTATCTAAAAAGTTCAAATTACAATGGCATAATCAATGCTAGGATGTAAACACGAATACTTCAAATTTTAAAAATGTAAAGCCAAATATCTGAATTTACATTTAATATAAAAATGAAATTATGATGCAGATTATGAAAAGCAAGAGGCGAATGGGAGAGTACAAAGGGATTCATAGCTATTAGCACGTCCGCAGCCTAAGGCGACAGACACACAGAAGATGGCCCATCACAAATGGACTTTCAACATAAGCAACAGTGAGATGCCGCCTCGCTGGTGGGCAACGCCTGATCCGCAGCGCATGTCCCGGCCTGGGCAAAAAATGGCCACCAACGTCACCTCCTCCAAGCTTTGGCCACGGATGGGCAAGCAAATCAATCTGGTACAGTACTCCACTTGCGATTTGGTACAGCATCTCCCCGTGGACAGGCAGGGCACTCAGATTTGGGGCAGCAACCTCGATTTCTTTTTCCCCTTGCGACTTGCTACAGGTTCGCACCATGGACGGGTAGGGCACTTAGATTTGGGGCAGAATCACCCCATGGACGGGCAGCCTCAGTTTCTTTCAATTCCCCTTCAAAGGCAAAGAAGAAAGGGAGCGGCGTACATCCCTTAAAAAAAGAGGCGTACACATTTCTTCTAAAAAATGTACGCATAATGGGATGGGAAGCACGTTGTACATTTTTTTTAAAGGAAGCACGCTGTAAAAATATTTCATTTAAACCTTAAGATTGTAGAGGGGTAAATCCGGATGTTATAATGTACATTTTTTTAAAAAACTGAAAGGTGTAAAAAAAATAAAAACGTGACTTTATATTTCATTTCTTATACAAATTAGATGGATGAAAAAAATCCAAGATAAAATAGATACTCCCTACATCCCATATTACAAGACATTATAACATCTAATATGTAAGTGATGTAATAACATCTTATATTATGCCAGAAAGAGAGTAGGTAATTTAAAGAAGAAAAAACCACATATATGAAGATAAAAAGATACATAAAAAGTTTTTCAAAAAATAATAATTTAATTCTTACGTGCAATGTGACAAGAAAAAGGTCAAGATGTTTGAAAAAGTAAATCAAGATCATTTAGCAAAAAAATATCAAATCTACATTATATTGACAGCACCATTGACAATTTTCAATGTCTCTATCAATATAATTATTATTATCAAGGAAATGCTGAAGAGACAATAATTTAAATATCAGTAAAATGTTAACATGAAAAAAAATACAAGTTCAATTCCCTACAAAATGAAAAGGAGATCAATCACTTATCAATAATTATATAGTGCAGATCATGCAGATAATCCATACATGAACAAGAAAGTACATACAAGGTTATCTCCTAACTTGAAATTGCAAGCGCAAAATCAGCGCTAAAATGTAAACAAAAAATGCTTTTAAAGTTCCAAATGTTAACTTGCTTAAATGCACAAACTAAGTAAATCACATTATGAAGTACAAATGATTCAAAGCAAGAGGATAATGGGAGTGTGCAGAGCGGCAGAGAGATTCATACCTGTCGTTCTTCCTCATCCTAAGGGCATCTCCAGCCGCGCCCCTCAGGCCCCCAGGCCACTTTTTCGGCGCCGGCGCCAAAAAAACAGCCCAGTCGCGCCCCCAGGACGCCGAAAATCGCCGGTTTGGACCTTTTTTCCGCCCGGCGGTCACAGGCCGAACCCGGCGCGCTGGGGAGCCGTTGGGGGCTCCGGCGCTAGGGAAAAGCACGCCTGGCCCACACCGACAGGGGAAAAGTCAAGGTTTTCTTCCCCCGACTCGCCTTGCACCCCCCGCGCCCTCGTCCACCACTAGCTATATCTCGGCGATGGCCGCCGGCCAACTCCGCTAGATAGCCATTCCCCGCCAGAAAATAGCAGCGCTTCGCTGCGGCAGCCCCTCCTGCAGCAGCTGGGCGTTTCCGGCTGCCGTTTCCGGCCGCGGAGGCACGGTTTAACGGCAGGTACACGCCCACCGAGTGCAAGGTGTTCGGCATTTTGACTGACTCGTCGATGGACTCCGATGAGGAGGAAGAGCTCGTCGCGCTGCTGGAGGAGGAAGCCGCGGCCGACGTCCAGGAAGAAGAGCATCTGATGGTGCTCGCCGCCCTCGCCCAGCTGCTGGCGAGCAATGAAAAGCCGCGTCGAGGTGGCTCGGCGCCGGGGCGGGTGAAAGCAAAGAACCGGCAACGTCTGCAAGGCTACTGTATGCTCTACTCCGACTACTTCGTCGATGCTCCACTTCATGGCGAGAGAACATTTCGGCGCCGTTATCGGATGAGCCGAAAGCTCTTCCTCAGGATTGTGAATTCCATCCGGGAGTTCGACAACTACTTCAAGTGCAAGATGGATTGCACTGGCGCTCTTGGATTCACCTCCATCCAGAAGTGCACGACAGCGATGAGGATGCTTGCATATGGAGCTCCCAGTGATTCACTCGACGACTATGGGCGCATGGCCGAGTCCACCAGCATAGAGTGTTTCTACAAGTTCTGTCGGGTAGTGGTGGCAGTGTTTGGGCCACAATACTTGAGTGCACCCAATGCGGAAGACACTGCTCGGATCCTAGCCCAGAATGCAGCAAGAGGATTTCTTGGGATGCTTGGAAGCATCGACTACATGCATTGGAAATGGAAGAACTGCCCATTTGGTTGGCAGGGGATGTACAAAGGCGCCAAAGGCAGTTGCAGTGTGGTGCTTGAGGCGGTAGCCACACAGGACCACTGGATTTGGCACTCCTT
>NW_021252207.1:42634-43355 GCF_002162155.2 Triticum dicoccoides
GATGCGTGACAAAACCACACTGGGTGAAGGATATAACTTTTTTTACATACAGACCAAAAGGAAAATAAAAACATTAGCTACAGAGACGTTTTTTAGGACCAAAAAAGAGTGTAATGCTAGACCGATGACAACTCAAATAATAATACAACGTTCATTTTCTTAATTATATATAGACACACACAAACCTTTTTTTGGCGGGCAAATATATATACAAACTTAGCTGAGTTTTTTTTTCGTCAAAAAAAACCTAGTTGTACAAAGGCATTTTTTAGTGAAGATTTTAATCAAATGGATACAAATCCTATAGTGGACAAAAAAATGAGAAACAAATATGATTGTACAGAAAAACCAAACATGTCAAAATTCTTAGGAATATGTCTTACATATATACTCCTATAATATTGTACAATAAACTTAATCGAAGTTTGAATCAAGAAAAAAAGAACATCAATCCATGGTGAGTACAAATTCTATCATATATATATTCTACAAAAAAAAATCTATTACTGTTCAAGATATCTTCCGACATTCCGATAAATCGACTGATTTATCGCTTACCAGTGTCTGACGATAAGATAAATCAGCCGACAAATCAGACGACATGGCGATAAATATACTGATATGCCGATAAATTGGCCGATTTACCCCTTATCATGGGTCGACCGATAAGTTTCCGATAAGCGATATCCCTAACATATTATGCACAAATAAAATGTGTTAA
>NW_021252207.1:43394-46782 GCF_002162155.2 Triticum dicoccoides
AGATTTTATATTTAATTAATTATAATTTGATACATAATTCAACATTCCTCTAATGGATTATGGCCATGTAGTGGAACGACATGAAATGGAAAAAATGGATGGAAAAAACTAAAAAAATACATGGTAATAACCAAAGCACAAAAAATAAAGTTGAAAGTAGGCAAGAGTTTGTTATTCATTAACGATTAATTTTCGTACAATGTCAATAAAATAATCAAATGACTAAACTAAAACATGAAAAATGTAAATCATTCATTGCAAATATAAATATATCGAAACCAAGCCGCGCAAATGCGCGGGTACACCCGCTAGTTTAAATAATAAGTACAACAAAGATGCCTACACATCTCATTGATTCCCAGCTTGCAAGATTCATAACCAACCCATTAGAGCCTTTTGATAAAGTGAATATCAGGATTAAATCCATCTTGACTAGCCGTGTCATACAACCCAAGAACTTGGCGAATGCACTTGACCATCACAACATCTGTAATAGAGTATTCTTGTTTGCACAGATAAGAAAGAGCATGATTACTATAATAGTGGCACTAGTTGAAGCAACCGGTGTGAGGGGCCCTATACCGCCACGACTCGATGTGGTGAACTTGCAACTCTACTCGGATGAGGTCAACCTGCAGATCCACGATTCATTTCATGCGCCTTTTTCTGCAGTTCACCTCAAATGAAGCAAAGATTGCATCATTCAGCTAGCAAGAAGTACTTGCTCTCGTGAGCTGGTAGGTTCTATTTTAGTAGTTGCACTAAAATTCAGCAACATTGAGGTTGGCTCTCCTGCTCATGTAAGGTGCAACTAAAATTTGCTTATCCTTTTATGCAGTTCCACTAAAATAAAGTGCCATTGTGGTGACAGTGACGGCTCATCTTGCAAAAGCTAATAAAATGTTGCATGAGATTACCAGCAGAATTTGATGGAGATTTTGGAAACTCCAATCACCATTTTATGCAGTTCCACCAAAATTGAGAGATGTTTCCCACGTGACATTTTAGTTGAACTGCACAAGACACTCATTCCAAAAGAAAATGTTTTGTGCAGTTCACCAAAAGGTCACAATAGCAACAGGTGAAATGGATATCCCTATCTGCACAAAAAGATAGAAAGTAAACAGTTGCTCGTCAATAAGAATATACGAAACATACACGAAATGAAAAGAAGCATATTAATTATGTTCATGGCAATCACGCAAGGATAGTAGAAATTAGCTTCATGTTACCGGAAGCATTACGATCCACTATGACATTCGTCAAATATGGGATTACTTTAATGGTGGCATTGCTTGTTTACCAGATACAGTAAATCAACAATAGCTAAAGAGTTGGTTTAAGGGCATGGGACTATGGGGACACCAGGTCACTCAGCAGCGTAAAGAAGCAACTTACTTATCATACTTGGGAAAACAGCAGGAGTACCATTTGTTAACACAGTTTAATTGCATCATGTCACTGGAGGCATTGGATTAACAATAACACTGGTTAGACATGTCCTTAAGGTAACAATGTGATCGCTTCATTTTACATGCGCCCTTACATTAACAACAACAAAAGGTTGATATAAGGACATGCGATAGTGGATGCATCAACACAATGTACCTACAAGGAGGCATAAAGTGGTGATGCTGAGTTTTTCATGCTTTGTGAGGGCAGCAAATCTAATCTTGCAAAACTTTTCCAATGTGAGGGCAGTAAATCTAATCCTGGAGACCTTTTACTATGTGAGGGCAGCAAATCTAATCCTGGAGACCTTTTACTATGTGATGGCAACAAATCTAATCCTAGACATACTCTGTTGACTTGTCCACCAGCCGCCACTTTCTATCCTTTTTTCAACAAATAATAGATCTGTTTCTTATCCAGTTTGTACTGAGTTTTCCCATTATTCCCCTTTTCAATCAAGAGACCGGTTGGGTACCCGGTCTCTACTACTTTCCCCCTGTTATTTCCTCTTTGAATCAAGTCCTAGATTCATGTTACGATGTCCCCCCCTTTCTTCGTTGTTTGAACCAAGTCCTAGATTCGAATGCATGAAGTAGATTTACCTCGAATAATACTAAAAATGTAGGTGGATTAGGAAGGGCTGATGGAAGTAGAAAAAGATGCACATGCAAACACGTTGGGAGCTGGGGCAGTAGAGCAAGGCCGCTTTCGAAGAACTTGTACCTGAGGTTCGTTGGGATGTCGGCGGTGGCAGGTCCGATCTGCGCACAATACGGCAAGGAGGAAGAAGGGTCGGAGGACCTCCCGAGCCGGCGCTATGTCAGAGAGAAAGACACGGGCAAAGGATCGGGCCCCGCCCTCCCTCGGCGGCGATGACCGCGTGAATGATGCACCTTTTGGTCCTCTACACACACCGGCCGAAGGGATCCGGCCGGATCTATGACCATCGGTGAGCAGAGAGAAAATGTCGCTACCGCTGTCTTGTTTAGATCTGGAGAGGATGAGAGAATGAAGACAGCAACCCTAGTAAAGCAAGCGCTCAGGCCCCTCCGTACATATATAGTGGAGTGATTATATTTTTCTCTCCACAACAAACGTTTCAATTTGTGTACGTGGCATTAAAGAAAAGAAATTCTCTATTTAAGGTGACTAACTGTACGACTCCTACTTACTACTAGTTGTACTAGTATTGTTCACTTGTGCTCCTTGGTCCTCCATTCATTGAACAACCCCACGGGTGAATAACAATACAGTAAGTATTTATATAGAACAAACAAGCTCGAGCTATTTTCACGTAGTTAAAATTTAAGGGCGGGGCTTTTCTCGTGCAGTACGCGCGACAGTTTTCGGGTAGGCGGTTTGACAGAGAGGCGAGGAGGGTGAGGGAGTGGCGGATTCTCAAACTTGCTGCTGGAAAGGTCGGGCTGTGCGATTTGACGGCGCGTTACTGCTGGAAAGACTTGTGATATGATTACTCACTATAGTCATGAATTACTGGCGCTACGACCGGGTGATGCCCCCCTTCCGTTCCGCACTCTAATCTGGTGGATGACACGTCAACCCGGATGCTGGCTCTCCCACATGTCGGTGAAGTACGTAGTAAGAAGGAGCAAAGAATGATGCGGTATATACTACTACTACTCAGGTCGGAGGAGTGCAAACCACGGCAACCCAGTGAACCAGCAGTGCGAACCAAGGTAGCCCAGTGAACCAGCAGTAGAAAACAATATGGTGATATGGCCATAAAAAACAATGTGCTACGGTCCAGACTGTAGCATGTACAATACTACTCCTCTTTGTTTGGATCCCTGAGTTAGAGCTAGTTTGGGTTGAAATAGCCTCAAATTATCGAAACAGGAGGGGTTAGTTTGAGCTAGTTTGCTCTAACCCAGCTAAAAAAACTAGCCCGGTGGAGAGGTTCTAATTGGGTTAGTTA
>NW_021252207.1:47664-51213 GCF_002162155.2 Triticum dicoccoides
TTTGTTCGTTCCTTCTCTGTCTCACAACCATATCATTGATCTTGCTTGCTCTAGCGCTAATTCTGATTTGGAAAAGTAGATCCTAATCAAACTTGGTATAGATTTGTGGTGCACGCATGGAATTGTTTGATGCCGCTTGAGGAGGTAATAAATCTTTCTAGAGGCCCAAAGATCCAGTTCACCTTTCTAGGTATTGCAGTTTCAGGCTTGCACTATTTCTAGAGGCCCAAAGATTCAGTTCACCTTTCTAGGTATTTCAGTTTCAGGCTTGCATTATTTATAGAGGCCCAAAGATTCAGTTCACCTTTCTAGGTATTTTAGTTTTAGGCTTGCATTATTTCTACAGGCCCAAAGATTAAGTTCCCAGTCGGCGGCAACTGGCCCTGCTACCCATGTCGGTGTCGACCTCAACTCGCAAGCGCCAGCGTTGGAGGGGTTCCCGGGGCTTGGGCTCTACAGAGCCTTCCTCTAGAGCGACGATGGCGAGCTCCTCCCTCGGTGCGTGAGGGGATCCGGGCTCCCTCCCTATCGTGAATGACTTCCGTGATGAGTTAGCTCATGATTTGTTTCATGGAGTGTTTTTTGTGAAGCTTGATTGATGACTTGTATGTTTAAGTGGGATACCTAATTTGTATGGGCAAAGTAAAATTTATCATGTTTTGCATGCTTGATTTGTAAAGATAGTTCGTTTATGTCAATTGTGAGAAGGAGGAGGCCACACAAGAGCCAGCCACACCAAATCTGGCAGGAAATAGGGTCCAAAGTAGTCAAATGATTGATAAAGAGCATTTATTGTCAATCTAACCCTGCCACCCATACACCTCTTTGGTTTAGAGTTAGTTCAAGGTTAGTTCAGTGTTACAATCTAACTCTAACCTCTAACTGAGTTAGAGTTCTCCTTGTTTCAGTTCATCGCCATCATACTTTCCCCATTCCCGTGTTTTCAGTATCCTGCTGATAACCCACAAGTGTAGGGGATCGCAACAACTTCCGAGGGTAAAGTATTCAATCCAAATTTATTGATTCGACACAAGAGGAGCCAAAGAATATTCTTGAGTATTAGCAGTTGAGTTGTCAATTCAACCACACCTGGATAACTTAGTATCTGCAGCAAAGTATTTAGTAGCAAAGTAGTATGATAATAAAGGTAATAGTGGCAAAAGTAAAGATAATAGTTTTGTGGTAATTGTAACAGTAGCAAAAGGAAAGTAAATAAGCGAAGCACAAGATGTGAAAAGCTCGTAGGCATTGGATCAGTGATGAATAATTATGTCGGATGCGATTCCTCATGTAATAACTATAACATAAGGTGACACAAAACTAGCTCCAATTCATCAATGTAATGTAGGCATGTATTCCATAAATAGTCATACGTGGAAAAGAACTTGCATGACATCTTTTGTCGTACCCTCCCATGGCGGCGAGGTCCTAACGGAAACTAAGGGATATTAAGGCCTACTTTTAATAGAGAACCGGAACAAAGCATTAACACATAGTGAATACATGAACTCCTCAAACTACGGTCATCACCGAGAAGTATCCCGATTATTGTCACTTCGGGGTTGTCGGATCATAACACATAACAGGTGACTATAGACTTGCAAGATAGGATCAAGAACACACATGTATTCATGAAAACATAATAGGTTCAGATCTGAAATCATGGCACTCGGGCCCTAGTGACAAGCATTAAGCATAGCAAAGTCATAGCAACATCAATCTCAAAACATAGTGGATTCTAGGGATCAAACCCTAACAAAACTAACTTGATTACATGGTAAATCTCATCCAACCCATCACCGTCCAGCAAGCCTACGATGGAATTACTCACGCACGGCGGTGAGCATCACGAAATTGGTGATGGAGGATGGTTGATGATGACGACGGTGACGAATCCCCCTCTCCGGAGCCCCGAACGGACTCCAGATCGTCCCTCCCGAGAGAGATTAGGGCTTGGCGGTGGCTCCGTATCATAAAACGCGATGAAACTTTCTCTCTGATTTTTTTCCCGCGAAATGGAATATATGGAGTAGGAGTTGAGGTCGGTGGAGCCTCAGGGGGCCCACGAGACAGGGGGGCGCGCCAGGGGGTAGGTGCGCCCCCACCCTCGTGGACAGGGTGTGGGCCCCCTGGTCTTGATTCTTTCGCCAATATTTTTTATATTTTCCAAAACTTGCCTCCGTGGATTTTCAGGACATTCCGAGAACTTTTGTTTTCTACACATAAAACAACATTATGGTAGTTCTGCTGAAAACAACGTCAGTCTGGGTTAGTTTCATTCAAATCATGCAAGTTAGAGTCCAAAACAAGGACAAAAGTGTTTGAAAAAGTAGATACGTTGGAGACATATCAACTCCCCTAAGCTTAAACCTTTGCTTGTCATCAAGCAATTCAGTTGATAAACTGAAAGTGATAAAGAGAAACTTTTACAAACTCTGTTTGCTCTTGTTGTTGTAAACATGCAAAACCAGCATTCAGGTTTCAGCAAATATTATGAACTAATCATACTCACAATAACACTTAGGTCTCACAATTACTCATATCAATGGCATAATCAGCTAGTGAGCCATAATAATAAAACTCGGATGACAACACTTTCTCAAAACAATCATAACATAATATAACAAGATGGTATCTCGCTAGCCCTTTCTAAGACCGCAAAACATAAATGCAGAGCGCCTTTAAAGATCAAGGACTGACTAGACATTGTAATTCATGGTAAAAGAGATCTCAGTCAAGTCATACTCAATATAAACCAATAGTAATGAATGCAAATGACAGTGTACTTGACTTGACTGGGGTTTACATATGTGTGTACAGTAAACCAAACTGCCATCTGTTTTTTTATCTTTATTTCAAATTTGTTTATTTATAGAACAAACATGCAAATCTCTATAAACTGGCACGTGTCTAGTCTTCCAGTTATCCACCATGTGTGTTATCTTGCTCGAGTAATCATCTACTCAGAACGCTTAGGTGTTTCGTGGAGTCTCATGCGTATACACATGAATATGCATTTGTGTGCCACATTTTTATATAAAAATATTTAGATTACTAAATTAGTGATTTAAACGCTCTTATATTACTAAATTAGTGATTTAAACGCTCTTACATTTGTGTTACTAAGACATACTCCCTCTGTAAAAAATATATAAAAATATTTAGATTACTAAATTAGTGATTTAAACGCTCTTATATTTCTTTATGGAGGGAGTATCTTATATTATATATGCATTATTTTGATGAAAACTCTCAGAGTGATTATTGAATTTTTGTAGCCTTAGTAACTTTTTGCCGCAGTACCCTTATTATCAATAAGACATACCTTATATTATATATGCTTTATATTTGATGAAACCTTTGTGATGATTATTAATATATTTTTGTACAGTTTTACTACTTTTTAGAGTCGATCCCTATTTCTTATTCTCCAAAAAAATGCCAAGTGTTATTTTTTCAGTTTTGTAGTGCAACATTATTTTTTAGTGGCTAGAGTTACATTTTTCTTAGTGGTGGCTAGTGTTACATTAGGCGGCAGAACGATATTTT
>NW_021252207.1:51248-51890 GCF_002162155.2 Triticum dicoccoides
TTAGAACAACGACAGAACAAATGTGAAAATGGCTTGTTCGGATCCATATTGGGCTTTAGGCCAGCTGCATCATATTAGTTTTTCTAATCGGCTGTTGGGCAGCTCGTAGGTGTTTTTCATGGGCGTGGTTCCTGTACGTGTCCCAATAGTATAGGACTTGTTTTTAGTGGCAAGGATATGAGTTTTTCTTTTGGTGTAGATCCGTGGTAAATTCCCATAAAAAAGATCTGTGGTAAATTATTGTACCTGTCCTTTCCATGTACGTCACGCACTTTTCATTCCAAGATGCATGTCTTCGAGTTATCTACCGCGTGTTTATGTTGCTCGACTTATCGTCTTCTCAAAACGCTTGGTTGTTCCGTGGAGTCTCATGCGTACACACATGAATATGCATTTGTGTGCCACATTTTTAATAAGACATACCTTATATTATATCTGCATTATTTTGATGAAAACTCTCATAGTGATTATAGAATTTGTGCAGTTTTAATAACTTTTTGCTGCAGTACCCTTATTATAAATAAGTCATACCTATATTATATATGCATTATATTTGATGAAACCTTCGCGGTGATTATTAACTTTTTTTTATACTTTTAGTACTTTCTAGAGTCGATCTCCATTTGTTACTCTAAAAAAATG
>NW_021252207.1:53242-72791 GCF_002162155.2 Triticum dicoccoides
TCAGTTGTTTCCTACAACCTATATTGTTCCATTTGAAGGCGATTTGTCTCCTGCTTCCACTGGCTTTGTAGATTTTTCAGTCGTGTGGCCTTCTTTCAGACTCGAGTCAAAAAGACATCCATCGAGAAGGTCATTAAGGAACGATCATTATTTTCCCGGGCTGTTAACTGAATCCCTCAAGTAACAATAGCCCCATTGCGGTCTTAGCAGTAGGAGAACCCAATGGTTCTTGCTCAAAACAAGAGGAACATACCGCGAACATGAGAAAGTTTACAAGTTTTTAGACATGAAAACATATATGAAGGAAAAGGTACGAAAGCAAAAGCGTAAGACAAAGAAGGACGTACACGGGTTAGTAGGCCACGAGGAGGATGTTTTTCAGCTCGCTATGTCGCATGAAATCCATAGGGTAACTCTTCATTGACTGCCAACCTTCCTCATTTGTTAAGTTCTCCTTCTTCATGAGATAATGGTCAGCTATTGCGACATCGGAAACATTCTGGCGCCTTACCTCCATGGCTTGAAAAAATGACCATAGCCTCATTAGACAAATTTCAAGACTATACAACATGAACATGAAGGAAATACTACTGGAATCAGGATCTTTGTCGTCAGCCAGATCTTTGCCGTTAGCTAGCTTATGGCAAAGAAGGTCTTTGCCATCAGTATACAGAAAGTTGACGGTAAAGAAAGAGTTGACGGCAAAGAGCGCGTTTGCCGGCAGCCAGATCTTTGTCGTCAGCTAGCGGACGACATATAAGCTTTGCCGTCAACTAGCGGACGGCAAAGGGGCAGGGTGGCCCACTAGTGATAACCACCTAATGGCCACTTTCTTTGCCGTCAGCTAGCAGACGACAAAGAAAGTGCTTAAACTGACTTCCGTTAGGTAGGCTCTTTGCCGTCTGCTAGCAGACGACAAAGAACCGTGCCCTAACTAAAAATCAAACACGCCCGTGCCCGACCACACTCTCTCTGTCCCCTTTCTCCTCCCCGAGCCTGGGCCGCCGCCGCCCTGCACCACCCCCGTCGACGGCCGCCCCGCCCCCGTGCCGCTGCCGCCCCGCGCCACCCACATCGTCGCGCCGCCCTGGCGACCCCATCTCCGCCCCGCTCCAACCCCGTCGCCGCCCCAGCGACCCCGACCTCGACCGCTCCCCGCCCTCAAGTAAGTGTGCCCGGTCTTCATGGTGCCCCAATTGCACTTTTGATGCATTGATTTGGTCACTGTCTCCGCCTAGGGTTCAAAATCTGTTATGATCTTTGTGTTATGTTCATATGTACAGTTCTATTTAGTTTTGATTTGCCTGGTACTGTCTGCCCATTATGAAAAATGATAGCACAATCAAAAGGCATGCCCTAGGTTATCTCAATATCTTAGAAGAATATGGCGCGTCACTGGAGCTTCAGCGCTAAGTTGATGGACTAGAGTTCAGCAACAGGGACTTATTTTGCATCCAGTTGTTCTAGGGAACGGTTATCTCTACAACACAATACCTAAACATGTTGGCAGATCTAGGGTGGTGTGCAATTATACACCACTAATTTTTACATATGGTGGAGTGCTAACAACTCCGCGAACCATGAGCTCGAGAAGAACATATAATAGAAGAATGCATCGAGCTTTAACTATCAGTGCGCATCGGTAGGTTGACATATTGTTGAACATTGCTAAAATGCCAGTCAAGTTCCTAGTTTTCAAAGCAAGGGTTCACTGCACAAGTTCTAGTTAGTTTTTGTTTTTGGTTCAGATTGAATGCTCCGTCTTGATTGTAGTTGAAGATCCGCATCAGTAGTAATAAGTGCGAGAAACACAGAAGATCTGGTGTCTGTTATATAGGTTCAGAAATTAACAATTTCAGAGTAGTTTCAGACTTGTTTCAAAATTTTAGAGTATATTTCCATGTCAAGTTTTTTTAGCTGTTAAGAGTTATGGTCTCGTTGTGGGGGAATACAGTACACCAGGCATAGTCGTGTATATGTTGTTCTTATTTTCATGGCCCTCAAGAAACCATGCTTTGTTATTACAGTTAATCTCCACCACTCTTAGATCCTCATATCATGGTTGTTCTCATGATCTCAAAGCAAATCATCTTGGTTGAGATGATTGACTAAACTGAAGCTTTCAGGTGATTGTGTGTTAGCAGTTCTGTAAGATACTAGATTAGAGTGGGCACCCTGTTTTTGCTTTCCTTTCATTTTGGTAACTCATTTTTGTACTGGGATCTCTCAACCAACACTCCTAGTTTCTTTCGTTTCTTTAGTTGAATATTTTTATACTGCTAGTTGCCTAGGTTGCTGATCGAAAGAAGTTAAAATAGTTATTATATGAAATTCAACTAAAGTCAACATTTTTGTGTCTAGCCCGTGCGAAGGCACGGGTTGACGACTAGTGCTACTAATAAATCTTGTGCTCAGCTCTAGTATGTCAACCTAGAGCCATCATATGTCCACAAGTGCATTGCTTTTTGAATGTGAAATGATAACTTCGTGTAGTTTATTATCTTCTGCTCAAAACTTTTGCTGCTATAATTTTGTATGATAATGTTGTAAGGGTAGTAATTGGTCTCTTCTGCTGCTTATCAGAGATGGGGGGAAGCCACCACAGGCTCCGCTCTGCCACACCGGAGTACGAGTTGGATGCTTTCGAGTTCTTCACTATCATACTTGGGACTTCCTCCAGGAGGCAGGTATATAAAAGGAGAGATCTCCCCTTCACCCATCTCATTATGATAACTCTGATGTTTGCTACATCACACCTTGTCCCAAACTGTAGAGGCTGCCTGACACTTTTATGAAGATGTTGGACGACCATCGGCCAAAGAATGTGAAGCTGCGACGGGCCGGCAGCGGGCTTCGCAGGCATTGGGACGTGGAGTTAGTGATGAGGTACAACCACATGTACCTGTGTCGTGGCTGGGAGCAGTTCTACCGCGCCTACGACATGCGGCACGGGTACTTCCTTCTCTTCAATTACGACGACGATGCCATGGTCACCGTGAAGGTGTTCAACACGACTATGTGTCGCATGCGCTACCAGGACGACGATGATGCCAATACGTTCTGCCTCTTCTTCCTCTACATTTGGCTTGTCTGACATCAATTGTTAACGGTCATTGTTGCATTTGGTCAGACAATGGGAGCAGTAGCAACGACTCTAGCTATAGCCAAAGCAACAACGACTCTGGCTGTAGCAAAAGCAGCAGCGAGGATGATCGGGAATGGAGTGGGGAAGAAGAGGAGCAGAGTGGGGATGAGGAGGTGCAGGCTGACGATGGGCAACAGATGGTGGTGGCTGAGGATGACCTAGCGATGGTGGTGGCTGACGATGGGCAAGAGATGGTGGTGGCTGAGGATGACCTAGCGATGGTGCTACCTGAAGATGGCCTCGTGATGGTGTGGTGCCTGACAATGACCTCGCGATGGTGGTGGCGCCGGCGATCCCAGAGCCGGGCGACATGACCATGCCAATTGTGGTAGAAGACTAGATGATGATGATGATGATGATGATCTTCCACCGACCCAGGGCTTCGCCTAAGCACCGCAATGATATGACCGAGGTGGAATATGGTGGAGGGGGGCACCGCACACGTCTAAGGAACAATCAAGAAGATCAACTTGTGTGTCATGGGGTGCCCCCTGCCCCCGTATATAAAGGAGGGAGGGGGAGGTGCGGCCGGCCCTAGGGGTGCGCCTGGAGGAGTCCTACTCCCATCGGGATTAGGACTCCCCCTTCTTGCCTTGTTGGAGAAGGAAGGTGGAAGGGGGAAAGAGGAAAGGGGGGCGCCCCCCCCCTTCCTTGTCCTATTCAGACTAGGGGGAGGGGGCACGCGGCCTGCCCTGGCCGGCCCTCCTCTTCTCCCTTAGGGCCCATATTGGCCCAATAACCACCAGGGGGGTTCCGGTAACCCCCCGGTACTCCGTTAAAATCCCGATTTCACCCGTAACGATTCCGATGTCCAAATATAGGCTTCCAATATATCAATCTTTATGTCTCGACCATTTCGAAACTCCTCGTCATGTCCATGATCACATCCGGGACTCCGAACAACCTTCGGTACATCAAAACTTATAAACTCATAATAAAACTGTCATCGTAACGTTAAGCGTGCGGACCCTACGTGTTCGAGAACTATGTAGACATGACCTAGAACTGTTTCTGGTCAATAACCAATAGCGGAACCTGGATGCTCATATTGGCTCCAACATATTCTACGAAGATCTTTATCGGTCAAACCGCATAACAACATATGTTGTTCCCTTTGTCATCGGTATGTTACTTGCCCGAGATTCGATTGTCGGTATCCAATACCTAGTTCAATCTCGTTACTGGCAAGTCTCTTTACTCGTTACATAATGCATCATGCCGTAACCAACTCATTGGCCACATTGCTTGCAAGGCTTATAGTGATGTGCATTACCGAGAGGGCCCAGAGATACCTCTCCGACAATCGGAGTGACAAAACCTAATCTTGAAATACGCCAACTCAACATGTACCATTGGAGACACCTGTCCCAGTTACGTTGTGATGTTTGGTAGCACACAAAGTGTTCCTCCGGTAAACGGGAGTTGCATAATCTCATAGTTATAGGAACTTTGTATAAATCATGAAGAAAGCAATAGCAACATACTAAACAATCAAGTGCTAAGCTAACGGAATGGGTCAAGTCAATCACATCATTCTCCTAATGATGTGATCCCGTTAATCAAATGATAACACATGTCTATGGCTAGGAAACATAACCATCTTTGATTAATGAGCTAGTCAAGTAGAGGCATACTAGTGACATTAAGTTTGTCTATGTATTCACACATGTATCATGTTTCCGGTTAATACAATTCTAGCATGAATAATAAACATTTATCATGATATGAGGAAATAAATAATAAATTTATTATTCCCTCTAGGGCATATTTCCTTCATACTCTACCCTCGAAAACTATTGCGATCCCCTATACTTGTGGGTTATCAAGACCTTTTTCTGGCGCCGTTGCCGGGGAGCATAGCTCTATTCTTTGAGTCACTTGGGATTTATATCTGCTGAACACTATGAAGAACTTGAAAGACGATCGAACTACTATTTTGCCCTCAACTACGAGGGGAGGTAAGGAACTGCCATCTAGCCTTGCACTAGATTCTCCTTCTGTTATGAGTAAGCTAGCGACACCTAAGCCTTCTACTGCTATGAATTCTGATATGTCACATGTTATTGATGATGCCACTTCTACTATGCATAATACTCATGATGAAACTACTTCTATGCTTGATACTACTGTGCCCCTTGGTGAATTTCTTGATGAGCAAATTGCTAGGTCTAGAGAAAGAGAAATTATTGAACCTCAATACGATGATGATAGTGATGATGAGAATATGCCTGCTATTCCTGAGGGTTATCTTTTTGATGCTGAATCTTCTGCAGCTATTTTTGCTTGCCAGGATAGATATGAACTTAAGAGGTTGCTAGTTAAATGGAGTAAAGAATCTTTTAGAGACAGAATGAGACCCGACCCTGCTTTTGCTACATCACCTATCTGTGTTCTCGATAAGGATTATTATGATTTTTCTGTTTATCTAGATATAATTACTTTGGTTGAATCTGATCCTTTTTATGGCTATGAATCTGAAACTGTTGTGGCACATCTTACTAAGTTAAATGATATACCTGCCCTGTTTACTAATAATGAGAGATCGCGCTACCTTTATTTACTCAAAATATTTCCGTTCTTATTAAAGGGTGATGCTAAGATATGGTTTAATTCTCTTGATCCTGGTTGTGTGCAAAGTCCCCAGGATATGATTTATTACTTCTCTGCTAAATATTCCCCTGCTCATAAGAAACAAGCTGCTTTGAGGGAAATATAGAACTTTGTGCAAATTGAAGAAGAGAGTCTCCCACAAGCTTGGGGGAGGCTTCTCAAGTTACTTAATGCTTTGCCTGATCATCCTCTTAAGAAACCTGAAATACTTGATATCTTTTATAATGGACTAACTGATGCTTCTAGAGATTACCTGGATAGTTGTGCCGGTTCTCTTTTCAAGGAAAGAACACTGGATGAAGCTGAAATTCTATTGAATAATATGTTGACAAATGAAAATAATTGGGCACCTCCCGAGCCACCTCCTGAGCCAGCTCCTGAGCCAATTACTGAGCCTACTCCTAAACCAACTCCGAAGAAGAGAGGCGTTCTATTTCTCAGTCCTGAAGATATGCAAGAGGCGAAGAAATCTATGAAAGAAAAATGTATTAAAGGTGAAGATGTTAATAATTTACCTCCTATTGAAGAAATACATGGTCTTAATTTACCGCCTACTGAAGAAGTATATGATCTCAATTACTTATTCACTGAAGAACCACCCGATATCCCGACACAGGTAGTAAAGGTAAATTCTCTCTATAGATATGATAAAGCTGAAGTCCCTCCTACTAAAATTGCTAGTCAGTGCTTGGATGAGTTTGATGACTTTATGTTTAAGCAAGATGACGTTAATGCTTATTTCGGTAGACAATTAAAACAGAATACCTTTATGATTAAATGCCTGGGTGATTATATGGCTGATTTTAGAGGTGAACTTAAACTTGTTAGCAAACATGCTTCTATGGTTACCACTCAAGCAGAACAAGTACTTAAAGCTCAAAAAGAAGTGCTTGATGAAATGAATAGTAAGAAAAATGATTATGCTGTTAGAGTGGCTACTAGTACTGGTAGAATGACTCAGGAACCTTTGTATCCTGAAGGCCACCCTAAGAGAATCGAGCAAGATTCTCAGAGAAATAATATTGATGTACCTAGTTCTTCTAAAAAGAAGAAAAAGAAAAATGATAGGACTTTGCAAACTTCTAGTGAACCTATTGCGGAACCACCTGAAAATCCAAATGATGTCTCTATTTCTGGTGCTGAAACACAATCAGGTGATGAACATGAACCTAGTGATAATGTTAATGATGATGTTCATGATAACGCTCAACCTAGTAATGATAAGGATGTAGAAGTTGAACCTGCTGTTGATCTTGATAACCCACAATCAAAGAATCAACGTTATGATAAAAGAGATTTTGTTGCTAGGAAACATGGTAAAGAAAGGGAACCATGGGTCCATAAACCCATGCCTTTTCCTCCGAAACCATCCAAGAAAAAGGATGATGAGGATTTTGAGGGCTTGGCTGAAATGATTAGACCCATCTTTTTGCGTATGCGATTAACTGATGTTCTCAAAACAAATCCTTATGCTAAGTATCTGAAGGATATTATTACTAATAAAAGAAAGACACCTGAAGCTGAAATTTCCACCATGCTTGCTAATTATACTTTTAAGGTGGAATACCAAAGAAACTTGGAGATCCAGGAGTACCTACTATACCATGCTCCATTAAGAGAAATTATGTTAAAACTGCTTTATGTGATCTTGGAGCCGGTGTCAGTGTTATGCCTCTCTCTTTATATCGTAGACTTGACTTGAATAAGTTGACACCTACTGAAATATCTTTGCAAATGGCTGATAAATCAACTGCTATACCTGTCGGTATTTGTGAGGATGTGCCTTTTGTAGTTGCGAACGTTACTATTTTAACAGACTTTGTTATTCTTGATATTCCCGAGGACGATAGTATGTCTATTATTCTTGGAAGACCTTTACTTAATACTGCAGGGGCTGTTATTGATTGCAACAAAGGCAATGTCACTTTCCATGTTAATGGCAATGAGCACACGGTACATTTTCCGAGAAAACAACCTCAAGTTTATAGTATCAACTCTATTGGAAAAATTCCATCGATTATATTTGGAGGTTTTGAATTTCCTCTCCCTACTGTCAAGAAAAAGTGTGACATTCTTATTGTTGGGGATTTTCATATCCCCGTTGAGGTAACTTAGTGTTATTCGAAATTTCTCTGGTTCCGTGATTATTTAGAATGAGTTTGTTAACAAGACTTGATCAACCTTGTTAGTGGGTTCATTTTGATGATCACGAGATTGATGAAACTAGAAGCACAACCTTCTGTACCCTCTTTATATTTTCTGTTATCTAGTAGAAATAAAGTAAAATAGTATTTTTCTGTCTGTCTCTTGACTTATCCATGCAATATAAAAATATCCCAAAAATAAAAGTCCTCAGAATGCCATGCCAATTTAATATGATTTTTTCGGGAATATATGAGGATTTACTGTGCAAAAATTACCGCGGGGGGAGCTGCCACCTGGCCATGAGGGTGGAGGGCGCGCCCTACCCCCCTGGGCGCGCCCCCTGCCTCGTGGGCCCACGGTGGCCCTCCTCCACTTATCCCTGCACCCATCTTCTTCCTCTACCTCACACAAACACGAAAAACCAACTCAAGCACGAGGTCCAGCCCCCATTACTATGATTTTCGATCTCCTTGCTCAAATCACCTCTCGCAAAACTGCTTGGGGAGATTGTTCCTTGGTATGTGACTCCTCCATTGGTCCAATTAGTTTTTGTTCTAGTGCTTTATTCATTGCAAATTTGTGCTGCATAGGTGACCATGTTCTTGAGCTTGCATGTCAAATTTATATGGTTCCAAGTAGTTCCAATGCTTTGTATAGGCTCTAGGCACTTGTGGGAGTTGTTGCTATCAATTTTATTGAAGTTGGTTCACTTGTATTTGAAGATACTAAAAATTTCACATTGTTTCAGAAATAATGAAGAGACTTTTGAGGGGCTCATCGAGCCGAAGCTCTAAGGAAAAACTAAAGGAAGAAGAGCAGAAGCCCAAATTTAATTTGCCTCGCATCCAGGAGGTCTGGCCGTGTGAATGGCCTTCCGATGAATTTTTGAGGAGAGCCGGGATTTATGAGGATTTCTATTTATTGATTGAGAATGCTGGCCTCACCGACTTCCTCCGCGACCAACGTCATCAGTATCTCTTACTCACAAATACTTTTGTGCAAAACTTCTACTTTTTCCCTAAGAAATCACCTCCAACAGTAGAGTTTCATTTATATGACGTTGTTAAAGAGATGACATTAGCTGAATTCTGTGAGGTTTGCAGAATACCCTTTGAGGGCACCTTAGATGAACCCCACCGTAACGAAGTAGAAGCTTTTATTAACACTATCACTGTGGGAGAAACCAGGAAGGTTTCTGATGCAAGGATCACTAGCATACATTTTCCTGTTTTATGCTACTTTGCCTTATTTGCTAGTCATTGCTTGATTGGACGCGGGAACTGTGGGAACCTTATATTCCTGATATTATTATTTTGTTCCATGGTTTGTACCACAATAACTCTGTTAGTATGGGTGGAATTGCTGCTAGACGGTTAAGTCTGAACCGTAGTAAGGGCCCCATCTTTGGAGGCATTTATGCTTCACGCCTAGCTGAACATTTTGAAATACCTATTAGGCATGAGGAGAAAGAAGAAACAGCGCTGCCCCGTGCTTATTTAGATTATAAGAGTATGATAGCGCATGACTTTCTTGTTAAGAGTCGCGAAGGGGAGCTCAAATACAAATTATACTTTGATAAACATCACCTGAGACTATTACTTTGCCTGCTCCTTCTTTGTTTAACTTATCTGCAGGCCCTCACATCGTTCCGTGGTCGGCTGTTCAAGCCTATCGGAATCCTGCAGCAGCCCCGGAACCGGAGCCACAAGATGAGCCTCCACGACTATCTGTTTATTCTTGGGATCCATAGGAGGTTACCAGCCAGTGGTAGCCGGAGCCTTCTTCGTCACAATACGACCCCAGCTACACCTATGGGTATCCGCTAGGCTATCCCTGGCAATAGACCAACTTAGGCCAAAAGCCTAAGCTTGGGGGAATACGTATTTCTCACCGACATTACATTCAAGTTCACACACACTCATTGCTAGATGTCGGTGCTCATACTCTTTCACTGTAATATCCATGCTAGTTTATTTTATTTTTCCTGCTTTCTTCTTGTGTGTTTAATAAACCTTAAGAAAAAACCAAAAAATTAGTAGTAGTTTACTTCTTTGCTTGTAGTAATTAAAAAGAAAAAACCCCAAAAAATATATTTCCTGTTCTTCTTTTGTTTGTTGGGAGCTTTCCCGTGTAAATAGTTTTTATTCCTTTTCTTTTGGGGGTCGAGAAGACTATATTGAAAATTCTTAGTGGCTCTTATATGCATGATTGTTTATTTAACTTAGAGCCCATATTACTTGTCTTCTCTCTTGAGTTGAATGCTTGCAGATTCCAGCTTAGTACAATGCACGTGCACTCTTATTATTATACACATCGTTCGGTTGTGCAAGTGAAATGCAATAATGATGATATATGATGGACTTATTGGGATGAGAAAAGCTGGTATGAACTCGACCTCTCTTGTTTTTGTAAATCTGATGATTCATCGTTCCTGAGTCAGCTATTATGAAGTAAACATATTTGCAATAACATTTAGAGATTATAGTTGCTTGTGCCATGCTTGATTAGCTATGAGTTATAATGGTTTACCTTGCGTGCCAACATGCTATTAGATTGATTATGATGTGGTATGATGGGATGGTATCCTCCTTTAAATGAATTGAGTGACTAGACCTGGCACATGTTCATGCATGTAGTTGAATCAAATCAACATAGCCTTCATGATATTTATGTTCATGGTGTATTATATCCTACTCATGCTTGTACTCGGTGTAAATTAATTTTAATGCATGTTTACGACTGTTGTTGCTCTCTCAGTTGGTCGCTTCCCAGTATTTTGCTAGCCTTCACCTGTACTAAGCGGGAATACTGCTTGCGCATCCAAACTCCTTAAACCCCAAAGTTGTTCCATATGAGTCCACTATACCTACCTATATGCGGTATTTACCTGCCGTTCCAAGTAAATTTATATGTGCCAAACTCTAAACCTTCAAATAAACATTCTGTTTTGCATGCTCGAATAGCTCATATGTCAACTAGAGCTTCCCTTATCTTCCGTGTTAGGCGGGTTATTCTCAAGAGGAGTGGACTCCGCTCCTCATGCACGAGAAAATGGCTGGTAACCGGGATGCCCAGTCCCATGCTTTATGCAAACTAAATCAAAATAACTGCAAACAAAACTCCCCTGGGACCCGTTGAATGTTGGAGGCACTCGTTGTTTCGAGCAAGCCATGGATTGATGCTTGTGGAGGAGGGGGAGTATAAACTTTACCATTCTGTTTCGGAACCGCCTATAATCTGTTTAGCATGGAAGATATCGTCGTCTTTTAGTTGTTATGTTGACAATGAAAGTATGCCGCTCAAAATATAATTTATCTCTATTTCAAAACCGAGCTCTGGCACCTCTACAAATCCCTGCTTCCCTCTGCGAAGGGCCTATTCATTTACTTTTATGTTGAGTCATCATCCTTCTTATGAAAAGCACCCGCTGGAGAGCACACTGTCGTTTGCATTCATTATAATTGGTTTATATTGGGTATGACTTTACTGGATCTCTTTTACCATGAATTACAATGTTTAGTCAGTCCTTGATCTTTAAAGGTGCTCTGCATTTATGTTTTGCGGTCTCAGAAAGGGCTAGCGAGATACCATTTTGTTATATCATGTTATGATTATTTTGAGAAAGTGTTGTCATCCGAATTTTGTTATTATAGCTCGCTAGCTGATTATGCTATTGATATGAGTAATTGTGAGACCTACGTGTTATTGTGAGTATGGTTAGTTCATAATATTTTCTGAAACTTGAATGCTGGCTTTTCATGTTTACAACAACAAGAGCAAACAAAGTTTGTAAAAGTTTTTCTTTTTCTCTTTCAGTTTGTCAACTGAATTGCTTGAGGACAAGCAAGGGTTTAAGCTTGGGGGAGTTGATACGTCTCCATCATATCTACTTTTCCAAACACTTTTGCCCTTGTTTTGGACTCTAACTTGTATGATTTGAATGGAACTAACCCGGACTGACGCTGTTTTCAGCAGAATTGCCATGGTGTTGTTTTATGTGCAGAAAACAAAAGTTCTCGGAATGACCTGAAACTCCACGGAACACCTTAGAAAAAAAAATCCTCGCCAAAGATGAAGACCAGTGGGGCCACACCTTGCTCACGAGGGTGGGGGGCGCGCCCCCCTGGGCGCGCCCCCTACCTCGTGGCCCCCCTAGTGGCCCTCCGACGCCAACTCCAACTCCATATATTGGCTTTCAGGGAGAAAAAAATCAGAGAGAAGAAATCATCGCGCTTTACGGTACAGAGCCGCCGCCAAGCCCTAATCTCTCTCGGGAGGGCTGATCTGGAGTCTGTTCGGGGCACCGGAGAGGGGGATTCGTCGCCGTCGTCATCATCAACCATTCTCCATCACCAATTTCATGATGCTCACCGCCGTGCGTGAGTAATTCCATCGTAGGCTTCCTGGACGGTGATGGGTTGGATGAGATTTATCATGTAATCGAGTTAGTTTTGTTAGGGTTTGATCCCTAGTATCCACTATGTTCTGAGATTGATGTTGCTATGACTTTGCTATGCTTAATGCTTGTCAATAGGGCCCGAGTGCCATGATTTCAGATCTGAACCTATTATCTTTTCATGAATATATGTGTGTTCTTATTCCTATCTTGCAAGTCTATAGTCACCTACTATGTGTTATGATTCGGCAACCCCGAAGTGATAATAATCAGGATACTTCTCGGTGATGGCCGTAGTTTGAGGAGTTCATGTATTCACTATGTGCTAATGCTTTGTTCCGGTTCTCTATTAAAAGGAGGCCTTAATATCCCTTAGTTTCCAATAGGACCCCGCTGCCACGGGAGGGTAGGACAAAAGATGTCATGCAAGTTCTTTTCCATAAGCACGTATGACTTTATACAGAATACATACCTACATTACATTGATGAATTGGAGCTAGTTCTGTGTCACCCTATGTTATGACTGTTACATGACGAACCGCATCCGGCATAATTATCCATCACTAATCCGGTGCCTACGAGTTTTCCATATACTGGTTCTCGCTTATTTACTTTTCTGGTGCTACTGTTACAATCACTAGAAAATACAAAAAACATTACTTTTGATGTCTTTACTTTTGTTACCGTTACCACCACTATCATATTACTTTGCTACTAAACACTTTGCTGCAGATACTAAGTTTCCAGGTGTGGTTGAATTGACAACTCAGCTGCTAATATTTGAGAATATTCTTTGGCTCCCCTTGTGTTGAATCAATAAATTTGGGTTGAATACTCTACCCTCGAAAACTGTTGCGATCCCCTATACTTGTGGGTTATCAAGAGTTAGCTCCAATATGATCCATTTTAGCTATGTTAGCTCTAAAATTACTTATGTTGCACAAAAATGACCTACACTTACCTTATTTTCCTCCAAATTGACATAATAAGCTTAGTTAGCTAAAAATTGGCATAATTACCTATGTAAGCTCTAAAATGACACAAATAAGGGAAAAGAAGAAGAAAAACAAGGAAGAGGAGAAAAAGAAAGAATAGAAGAATGTCGGGGGAACCGATCACCTATGGGGTCACAAGGATCCCTTCTACGTTTGGCGGGGTATTAGTTGCACGAAGAGCAGGTCGAGCCGTTAGGACGCAGAGCGTTTTTATCCAGGTTCGGGCCGCGAGGATGCGTAATACCATAGTCCTACTTTATCTAGTTATATCAGTGTTCTTGAGCTTTTGAACTAGCTACGATGTGTGCCTTGTCCAAAAGTCTGAGTACTCTCTCCATGTGCCTTGGGCATCTGATACGTCTCCAACGTATCTACTTTTCCAAACACTTTTGCCCTTGTTTTGGACTCTAACTTGCATGATTTGAATGAAACTAACCCGGACTGACGCTATTTTCAGCAGAACTACCATGATGTTGTTTTATGTGTAGAAAAGAAAAGTTCTCGGAATGTCCTGGAAACCCATGGAGGCACTTTTTGGAATTAATAAGATTTTTTGGCGAAAGAATTAATGCCAGGGGGGCCACAGCCTGTCCACGAGAAAGGGGGGCGCGCCACCCTAGGGCGCAGCCTCCTATCTCGTGGGCCCCCTGGACCTCCACTAACGTCAACTCCAACTCCATATATTCACATTCGGGGAGAAAAAAATCAGGGAGAAAGTTTCATCGTGTTTTACGACACGGAGCCGCCGCCAAGCCCTAATCTCTCTCGGGAGGGCTGATCTGGAGTCCGTTCGGGGCTCCGGAGAGGGGGATTCGTCACCGTCGTCATCATCAACCATCCTCCATCACCAATTTCATGATGCTCACCGCCGTGCGTGAGTAATTCCATCGTAGGCTTGCTGGACGGTGATGGGTTGGATGAGATTTACCATGTAATCAAGTTAGTTTCGTTAGGGTTTGATCCCTAGTATCCACTATGTTCTGAGATTGATGTTGCTATGACTTTGCTATGCTTAATGCTTATCACTAGGGCCCGAGTCCATGATTTCAGATCTGAACCTATTATATTTTCATGAATATATGTGTGTTCTTGATCCTATCTTGCAAGTCTATAGTCACCTATTATGTGTTATGATCCGACAACCCCGAAGTGACAATAATTGGGATACTTCTCGGTGATGGCCGTAGTTTGAGGAGTTCATGTATTCACTATGTGCTAATACTTTGTTCCGGTTCTCTATTAAAAGGAGGCCTTAATATCCCTTAGTTTCCAATAGGACCCCGCTGCCACGGGAGGGTAGGACAAAAGATGTCATGCAAGTTCTTTTCCATAAGCACGTATGACTATATACGGAATACATGCCTACATTACATTGATGAATTGGAGCTAGTTCTGTGTCACCCTATGTTATGACTGTTACATGACGAACCGCATCCGGCATAATTATCCATCACTAATCCGGTGCCTACGAGTTTTCCATATACTGGTTCTCGCTTATTTACTTTTCCGTTGCTACTGTTACAATCACTAGAAAATACCAAAAACATTACTTTTGTTGTCTTTACTTTTGTTACCGTTACCACCACTATCATATTACTTTGCTACTAAACACTTTGCTGCAGATACTAAGTTTCCAGGTGTGGTTGAATTGACAACTTAGCTGCTAATACTTGAGAATATTCTTTGGCTCCCCTTGTGTCGAATCAATAAATTTGGGTTGAATACTCTACCCTCGAAAACTGTTGCGATCCCCTATACTTGTGGGTTATCAAGAGTTAGCTCCAATATGATCCATTTTAGCTATGTTAGCTCCAAAATTACTTATGTTGCACAAAAATGACCTATACTTACCTTATTTTCCTCCAAATTGACATAATAAGCTTAGTTAGCTAAAAATTGGCATAATTACCTATGTAAGCTCTAAAATGACACAAATAAGGAAAAAGAAGAAGAAAAATAAGGAAGAGGAGAAAAAGAAAGAATAGAAGAATGTCGGGGGAACCGATCACCTATGGGGTCACAAGGATCCCTTCTACGTTTGGTGGGGTATTAGTTGCACGAAGAGCAGGTCGAGCCATTAGGATGCAGAGCGTTTTTATCCAGGTTCGGGCCGCGAGGATGCGTAATACCCTAGTCCTACTTTATCTAGTTATATCAGTGTTCTTGAGCTTTTGAACTAGCTACGATGTGTGCCTTGTCCAAAAGTCCGAATACTCTCTCCGTGTGCCTCGGGCATCTGATACGTCTCCAACGTATCTACTTTTCCAAACACTTTTGCCCTTGTTTTGGAATCTAACTTGCATGATTTGAATGAAACTAACCCGGACTGATGTTGTTTTCAGCAGAACTACCATGATGTTGTTTTATGTGTAGAAAAGAAAAGTTCTCGGAATGTCCTGGAAACCCACGGAGGCACTTTTTGGAATTAATAAGATTTTTTGGCGAAAGAATTAATGCCAGGGGGCCCACGGCCTGTCCACGAGACAGGGGGTGCGGCCTCCTATCTCGTGGGCCCCCTGGACCTCCACTGACGTCAACTCCAACTCCATATATTCACGTTCGGGGAGAAAAAAAATCAGGGAGAAAGTTTCATCGCGTTTTACGACACGGAGCCGCCGCCAAGCCCTAATCTCTCTCCGGAGGGCTGATCTGGAGTCCGTCCGGGGCTCCGGAGAGGGGGATTTGTCGCCGTCGTCATCATCAACCATCCTCCATCACCAATTTCATGATGCTCACCGCCGTGCGTGAGTAATTCCATCGTAGGCTTACTGGACGGAGATGGGTTGGATGAGATTTACCATGTAATCAAGTTAGTTTTGTTAGGGTTTGATCCCTAGTATCCACTATGTTCTGAGATTGATGTTGCTATGACTTTGCTATGCTTAATGCTTGTCACTAGGGCCCGAGTGCCATGATTTCAGATTTGAACCTATTATGTTTTCATGAATATATGTGTGTTCTTGATCCTATCTTGCAAGTCTATAGTCACCTATTATGTGTTATGATCCGACAACCCCGAAGTGACAATAATCGGGATACTTCTCGGTGATGGCCGTAGTTTGAGGAGTTCATGTATTCACTAAGTGCTAATGCTTTGTTTCGGTTCTCTATTAAAAGGAGGCCTTAATATCCCTTAGTTTCCGCTAGGACCCCGCTTCCACGGGAGGGTAGGACAAAAGATGTCATGCAAGTTCTTTTCCATAAGCACGTGTGACTATTTACGGAATACATGCCTACGTTACATTCTTAAATTGGAGCTAGTTCTATATCACCCTATGTTATAACTATTGCATGAGGAATTGCATCCAGCATAATTATCCATCACTGATCCATTGCCTATGAGCTTTTTACATATTGTTCTTCGCTTATTTACTTTTCCGTTGCTACTGTTACAACTACTACAAAAACCCAAAAACATTTATCTTTACTTTTGCTACCGTTACCTTTATTATCATACCACTTTTGCTACTAAACACTTTGCTGTAGATACTAAGTTATCCAGGTGTGGTTGATTTGACAACTCAACTGCTAATATTCAAGAATATTCTTTGGCTCCCCTTGTGTCGAATCAATAAATTTGGGTTGAATACTCTACCCTCGAAAGCTATTGCGATCCCCTATACTTGTGGGTTATCAGCATCCTTTTATACAAAAAGAAGTTGCCAAGTGGCACACAGGAGGTGGCAAGCTACAATGGTACAAGCTTATCGCTCGATCAACATAGGAAAAGTGCATTTAATGTGATGCCTACGTGTCATTTCACTTTATTGGGGATGGCAACAGAGGCTATCCCGTCCTTCGCCGCTTCCCCTCGCCTTGCCATGCGTCTGGGCCGACGAGGCATGCAACGCCATGTTGGCCAACCACCTGCTGTGTTGGGAATGTGGTAGGCTTCCACGTAGATCTGCATGCCGCCACGCAGGCTCCTGCTTAGCTGGCATGCTTATCACCGCGTTTGGAGTGGTGGTGAGGTGGCCGAACCCTATCGAGCGCGGGCCTGGCCGTGGCCCAGCGATCATCCCCAGCAAGGCTTGCCGGGGGCCTTGGAGTCATCCCCGGCAAGGGTCTTGCCGGGGGTCTTCATTACTTGACCCCACGTGGACTCGTGGGTCGTCGATCTTTGTGAGGAGTCACATGCTACCAGGCATGTGCTCTTCAAGTCTTGATCTTGAACATTGTCGATGGTGTCAAAGCTCTCAATCCCAAGGCTGGTGGCCCTGCCGGTCCCTTCGCATGCTGCCCCGACAAGGGGCTTGCCGGGGGCCTCGCAGGTCGCCTCGGCAAGGCTTGTTGCCGGGCGTGGCCCTGCTTGCCTCTTGTTGCTTGCTACTCTGGGCAGCTGGCTTGATGTTCTTTGTACCTGTCTTGCCTTCTATTGTCTTCCTCTGCCTCGCCAAGCCTTGCGGTGGGGGTGGCTGCGACCATCCATGCACAAGTAAGGGGTACAGAAGCACCCATACTTTTGTACATTGACACGAGCCCCCGGGCCTGGGCCATACATAAGTGCAAGGCATAGTTGGGCCAGGACCAAAGCAGTGCGTGGGCGGGCGTGGCAGAGGCAAACCGCCACAATCTTTCTCGTAGTTGTGCTTCCCCACATCCCGCGTCGAGTGCGTGACGTAGGGGTCATGTGTGGAGTGATCGCAACATGCTTGCGTCACCCCATAGTGAATAGTAAAGAGGCGACCCGTTTCCGTCTCAAAAAGGTGGGAGAAATTGTGGGGCCGCTGCTTATTTACTCTTCTTGCCTTCCTCAATCTCAGAGCCGCCGTTCCATGTTTCCTCCTACGCCTGCCTTTTCCGCCACGTACACCGCATGCATGGCGCGGGGTAGGTGATGGACACATGGGATACGGGAAGGCGCGCCATGGCCGATACCCATGCGCCTTTGATTGGCGCGGGGAGGGCGGTCGATGGCCTTGCTCGTTATCAGTGGCCTTAATGAGCAAAATTTGGAAGGGCTTTTTGGAGGCGCAAAGCCAACCTTCCGCCTCCTTGGTTTGGCTATAAAAAGGGGTCCAGGAGGAGGATGAGAGGCATCTTCTCGCGTCTTCTCCTTCCCCCGTCCCCCATCCATCACCATGCTGAGAGGGCGCAACCGTGGTTGTCATTCCGCGGAGGCGACTAGATCTTCTTCCCGCCAGAAAGCCGCGGCGACTAAGGAAGAGCCAGATGCTCAAGGCGAAGGCGTCGGACGGGGCCGCGGTCGGCGAGGTGGTCGACAACGCCAGGCTATCTGAGTTATTCAAGCGTGTCCTTGCCGCCCTGAAGCTGCTCCAGTCCACTAGGGCGGCCTACCTGGCCGAGGAGTCTCGGCAACTTTGCCGGGACGCCTTGATCAAGTTTCTCACCAAGGTGGCCCACTGGAACCCCAACGTCGACTTTGCTCAGGCGCTCGACAGCTTGCCGGAGGACGTCGACCATCGGGCGCTCAAGGAGTGCATCAAGCCCATCATCAGCTGCATCAGCGGAGTCGCGAGGCTGGAGGGCCAATGTGGGGATTAACTGCTTTGTCCCTTGCAGTTGTTGCGAGTCCATACCCAAGACAAATTATCTTAAGTTAGAATCGCGGCAACTTTTGATGTAATATAACTTTTGCTGTACTCTGAACTATCTGCATATTATCTTCCTGTTCTAGTCCATCCTTGTATTTTTGGCACCCTACGCTTAGTTGGACAAGCCTACCGGCACATGCACCCCTTGCCGTAGGCGCTAGAAGGACGGATCCTTAGCAACTTGCGGAGGGCGTCCATGCCTGTTGGCTACCCTACCGCTCTTGGCGCAGCACCTGGACTGTCGAGCGGACTCAAGGCAGAACAGAGGCGCTGTCGATTACGGCAAGGCCCCCCACCCTTCTTAGCATAGTGCAATGCCTGAACTGTTGAGCAAACTCGAAACAGGACAGGGGCATTGCCAATCACGGTAGGGTTCCTTCCACGTGCAGGTTGTCCATACAAGGACCGAAACCATCAAGGGGGACAACCTCATAAAAAGCAAGAATTACTCAAGGTTAAGATAACTTAGCTTTTTGGTCGCTATGTGGATCATCGTTGCGGCCATGGGCGCCGCTGCTCGTCTTTCTCTTCGAGCCATGGCAACGAAGGCGCCACTGTCCTAACCAACGGACCAAATTCTCACAACCAAATCCCCCCTACCTGGCGCACCAAAGACGCCGGGGGAACCGATCACCTATGGGGTCACAAGGATCCCTTCTACGTTCGGCGGGGGATTAGTTGCACGAAGAGAAGGTTGAGCCGT
>NW_021252208.1:0-482 GCF_002162155.2 Triticum dicoccoides
CCTTTTTGGCTCATGGTTAGTTAAGGATTTTTGTTCTATGCAATTAGTAGATTCATGCCATGCCTTTTTTTGCCATGATAAGTTCCTGTAACATGTTGTTTGATAGCTCTAAACATTGCAACCTAATGTTATTTCTGCTAATGACTGAAACTGTTATTATTTGCAATCTTGCCATGTCCTTTTGAGCATGTTCTAGTAGTTTTTTGAGATAGCTCAGTGTTCATGTTTTGTCATGCTTTACCTGTACTTCATGCCCATGCCTTTTGTTATTACGTTGAGGTGCTGTAGCATGTTGTTTTGGTGCTTGCAATATGCCTAGTTGTTGTTTTGGACAGATTGTTGTCATATCTTGTATAGAGTGTATGTGTTGAACCGTTGCTCCGTTTTGAGTGTGCTCTATATGAAACTTGCTTAGATTTGCATGTAGTTTCATATTATCATGTTGCATCCTTGTTTTGAGGTGTTTGCTTGATATTTGAGTG
>NW_021252209.1:0-2532 GCF_002162155.2 Triticum dicoccoides
CCCCCCCCCAATCGTGCCTCGGTCGGGAGATGCAAAATCAAGTGTTGCATTGGATTAAAGAAGCTTGGCGTAAAGATCATCTCTAACTTGCAGATCAACTCCGGCGCCAACTGTTCCATTTCTTCTAGGAGGCCAGGCGATAGTTCTTTCGCACAAAGAACACAGAAGAAATAGCTCAGCTCTGCCAGTACTAGCCATTCATCCTCAGGGATGAAGCCACGCAACATCATCGGCATTATCCGTTCAACCCATATGTGCCAATCATGACTTGTAGACCAAATATTTTCAATTTTTCAAGACTCGCTCCTCTCTTTAGATTTGCTGCATACCCATCTAGGAACATCAACTGCATTTTCACCCACAAAATAATTTCCTTCATAGCTGGCCTTCCAAGATTGAACCATGCCTTTGGCTTCCTCCAGTTCCGCTTTCCTTTTGGTTCTTGCATGTTTTGTAATGGTCTATCACATAGCTCCTCTTGATCGTCTCTAGCCTTAGTATTATCCTTTGATTTCCCCTCTATGCCGAACAATGTACCAAAATTGGCTTTGGCGATATTCTTTTCAGTGTGCATCACGTCGATGTTGTGTGGGCAAAGGAGGTCTTTGAAGTAAGGCAGATCCCAGAAGCATGTCTTGTGAGTCCAGGCATGTTCCTTATTATACCCTTGAAATACTCTGGACGCTCTGGATCTGGCTCGAGAGCGTTTAACTGATCTAGGGTATGTTGGCCTGTCAACGCAGGTGGTGCAGAGTGTTTGACAACTCTACCTTTGATGAAGTTCTTCTTGTCTTTTCTAAACTTATGACGAGAATGTAGAAACGGTCTATGCAAGTCGAAGCAACTATACTTGTGCCCTGCCGTCAGCAAACGAAACTCAAGAGCTCCCTTGTATGTGGTTTCAAACACAGATATACATGCATACATATCCAACATATCAACAACATGTCCAACAACATAGTTCAACAAAGTCCAACATATCCATATATACATAACCAGAAACAAGTTTCCAACAACATATCCGTATAGACATACATATTCAAACAAGTTTTCATAATCAACAAGGAAGCACCAAAAGAATAGTACACTCCATGAATCCAAGCTTCCTCATGTAAAGCAAATCTGCAAATTGGGAAAGATAGAAGTTAGAAGAAGAAGAAGAAGACTAGTTAGAAGAAGAAGAAGAAGAAGAAGAAGAAGAAGATTTTTTTCTTCTCTTTCTTTTTCTCTTCTCCTCTTCTTTATCTTCTTCTTCTTCTAACTAAGGTAAGTAAAAATGCCATTTTATTGCTAAGCTAGGTAAAAATGCTAAGTGTAGGTCATTTTAGAGCTAAGCTAGGTAAATAGGTCATTTTGGAGCTTAGTAAGGTTATTATGTCATTTTCGAGGAAAATAAGCTAAGTCTATATCATTTTGGAGGTAACAAAGATTATCATGCCATTTTTGACCTAAGTATGCTAAGTATGTCATAAATGAACTGAATAAGCTAAGTATAGCTCTTTTTTATCTAATTAGGTAATTATGCCATTTAGGAGGAAAATAAGCTAAGCATCAATTTGTAAAGCAAAACATTAGAGAAAACATACCCTCATCACAACAAATATGATGAAGATCGCAACTAAGGTAACAATTGATCCAACGACATAATGATACCAAGCCTCATTATCAATGGCATATTTTCTAATCTTCTTAAGCTTCAGGCGCATTGCATCCATATTCAAGCGCATTGCATTCATCTTCATCTTGTGATCATCGATGACATCGGCAACATACAACTCCAATGTCATCTTCTCTTCTTCAATTCTTTTGATTTTTTCTTTCAAATACTCATTTTCTTTTTCAACTAAATTTAACTTCTCGACAAGAGGGTCGGTTTCAAATTCCGGTTCACATACCTCCTAGATTAAAATATCTCTATGTCAACTTGATGGCCATAATTGTCATAAATGCGAAATGCAAAAAATAGTTATGAAAGAGAATTTACCACATTCGAATCATAAAGCGGGCGAGGGCCGACGGGGACGGACAATCAAGACCATGGCACTATGTATAAGAAACAATCATACAAAGTAAGAAAATTATACATACCAACTATATAAATCATAAAATCATACAAATAACTATATAAATCAAGTACAACATAAAAATTTGAATACCTAATAATCACTATCGGTAATGACATGCTCATCATCATCATTAATAAATGCATCATCATCATCATCACTATCGGTAATGACGTGCTCATCATCATCATTAATAAATGCATCATCATGTGGAAGGCCACCTTTACGTAATCGTTCAAGCATTGACAGGTCATCTACATCAGTAAATTCTTCTTCTTCCGGCTCTTCTTGTTCCGGCTCAGGGGTGAAGTCGAATTCACTATCAGTGTCTACTTCAATGTTCTGGGGTGGATTAGAGCGGTTCTTGAAACATTTTTTGGCAAGACATGTTTTTTGGAAGAATTCTCCTTCGTCATATGTGTCTTGGTTAATGTGAGGTTCATAATCCTCTTCATTGGGGGGAGGTGGT
>NW_021252210.1:0-909 GCF_002162155.2 Triticum dicoccoides
AAAACATAAAATAGGCAAACGTGAGTACAAATGTACCCAGCAAGACTTACATCAGAACTAACTACATATGCACCATTATCAACAAAGGGGATGGTGGGGTTTAACTGCAGCAAGCCAGCTTTGACTCGGTGGCTAACCTGAACTACGACTGCAAGTAACTCTTTTGAGGTGGCGCACACGAGTCCACATATTCACCATATCAATACACCACTATGGATCCGCTCCCGTCTCCCTACGAGAACGCCATCCATAGCACTCACGCTTATCTTGCGTATTTTAGGGTATCCACTTTCACTTGTCTATGAACTATGCAATGGGGTCCAAGTTTCCATATCCGAGGAATCCGGCTATTCGAATAGATGATGTTAAGCCTGCAGGGGTGTACTTCTTCACACACGCTCTCGCCACTTACCGCCCTGTACACGTCATGTACCTCGGCAACCTTCAAGCGGAAGCCGGGCGAGGGAGTCGGACACGACCTGACTAATTGAACAAGTCTCTAGTCCAGGTTTATCGCCTATTCGGGTTCCATCCGCAAGGAGATCCGGCCGGGGTGTCGCTTACGGCCCCAAACGATGTGTGCAGGGTTCCCAAGCCCACCAACCGGGTGCCACTTGGTACACCGGGCCACTGTGCCTAGTCTGTCCCAAGCCCACCTGTACCGGGTGCCACTTGGTAGACTACTAACACTACCTACAAACACCAGAAACTAGTTGCAACTCCTGGACAGAGATCATGTTGATTAATAAGTCGAGAGGGGTCGAGTTACCGGAACCCAATGTGTGGTAGTAACTGGTCATGGATCACAAACACAGAACTCAGTTCCTAAGGACGGCTGCAATGAGACAACCCACCATGTACTCCTACATGGCCTCTCACCGCTACCTTTACCAAATCGTGTTCACACAC
>NW_021252211.1:0-1686 GCF_002162155.2 Triticum dicoccoides
CTCGCGCCTGCAGATGTTGTGGCTGGTTCGAAGGTGGCGGCAGGGTGCTTGGTCGGGGGAAACCCTTGGCCGCCGGTGGCGGTCACGGCGTCGATGGCGTTCCGAACGCCATTCCCTTCTTGGTGGCGGCGCCGAGGCTAAACCTCCACTGCCATCCCCCTTCCCCTGCGCCCGGGTGAAAACCCTAGCCCCGGTGGCTAAGCGGCGGCGGCGCCACAGCGTCGTCACCTTCTTGAAGGCGCCGACTTGGGCATGGGGATGCTCGGTGTGCATGGCGAGCTTCTCTGGTTCCTGGTGGCGGCCCGCCTGATCTGCTGCGTCGCAGCTCCGGGCAGTGTCTCAGGGCTGCGGTGCTTCTCTTCCGGCCGTGTCTCCGATGGGGACCTCGCCCTCCCTCACCCTGTACATGTCGTGGTGGAGCGGTACTTCATCTCACTCATTGATGGCGGCGAAGATCGGCGGCATGGCGCTGTGGAGGCTCGCCGCCCGATGCGCGGAGATGGACTCGCGCAGGAGGAGGTTGTTGTCTGGCGTTATGATGACGTCGATGGCAGAGTGGCCAGACAAGGTAGAAGCCTCATTATGATCTGAAGACGGACCTGTGGAAGATGGTGGCGACGACACACGAGTGCGTCTGACCGGATTGTGCCCCAGACCCGGTATGTGGCTCGGCTGGGGCTTCTGAATATGTTTCGGTTTCCGGCTTTTTGATGTAGGCTTAGGTGAGTGGTTTGGGTAGTGGCCCAGCTAGCACCCCTTCATCATTTTGGATAGGAGTAGCGGCATGTGTTGCCAAGATGGTGGATTCAGGCTCATTGTTGTTATACTTTGTAAGGTCCTCGAGAATAATCAATAAAGTGGCCGTATGCATCTCCCAGATGCAGAGGCCGGGGGTCATCCTCCTTTTCTAAAAAAAAATACATCTTGAACTCTTCATTCAACATCGATCTTCCTAACCCGGTCTTGTCTTTTTTTTCCTGTCAGTACTCTCTCAACATTCTACTGAGAACCATTGTTTCGAGTGAGAACCATTTCAAGCCTGTAGATAGGCTTGGGAGGCAAAGGGAAAGAAAAGGTCAACAATGGCCTTGAACTGTGTGCATAGGGTATCGCATGAGTCGACCAGGAAACACAAGCAACTCATTGTCCTTGTTCTCTGCCGGCTAGCGGCACGGGTGCCATGGAATCGTGTGCCACCTTGCTGCGGTGACCCGCGTCGTTTTGATGGCTGACACATCAATCGATCCTGCCACGATAAGGCACACCAGCATGGCATGGTAGTGTAGCTGGCGATCTCTTCTACGCCGCCCTGCTTCCCCATGAACACGTAGCGGAGGTTGGTGCATGTGTAGTTGTAAGGCTGTCCCACAATCCAGCTTCAATGGAGCATAGCATGCTGGAATAGTGGGCTGCAACAACTCATTGCCAAAAGCAACCTCGAAAGCTGCCCGACAGCCTGTGCCGACCATGGCACAGGAGTGATATAGGGATTACAACGTCATCAGTAGAAGGAATAGCGCCACCACTATAGGCCATGGTAGAAAAGGCGAGTGTTTGTATGTTGCTGAAATTTGCTCTCAAGAATGTAGGTGGCGCCACCTCTCAACGGCGTCGCTCCTCTTCTACCCGTTTCTCTCATGGTTGCTCTCAAGAACACACTAGCCTTGGACACACGCCAACGCACCC
>NW_021252212.1:0-1711 GCF_002162155.2 Triticum dicoccoides
CCCATTGGTCGGGGCTGCTAACGGGTTATCGGATCCAAATCCCGACCCGATAGCTTCACGGCGTTCCGTTACAGTGGATGCCACGTGTCGGTCACCCTTGACGAAAGCACTTCTGTGACGCGCGATTTATCGTCATGGAAGTGGACACTTCCGTGATGATAATTTTGGTAATGTCATGGAACACTTCTACGACAGCACAGGTATGACTATCTTGATTCTGTCATAAATTTGTCATGGATGTACATGCATGACAAAAAACGCGACCTACTGTGACAAATATGTATCATCACGGAAGTGTATTTTTTTGTAGTGATGGAAGGTGAGACAAAACTAAACTAGACAAAAATAAACCAGACGAATAAAATCATGGAGACTATCCTACCAAGTGAGACATCAGGAGTAGAGATAAATAGCATGTCCTTGAACTCCCCTACCATTGGAATTGCCATACACGGGCATTTATATCAATTTAATGATTTTTGGTTAGAATTTGATATTAATTCAAAATAATTTTTTATTTAGTCCTCCATTATGCCATGGGCTTGTCAGCCAAGACTCGAGGCAACACATTTCTAGAAACTACGGAAATTCTATAGAATTATATGAATTCTATATAAAATTTGCTTCTAAATTAGGCTGAGAAAATCAAATTAAGTGTTTGCATTTTATTCAGAATAGAGTTTTCCACGCGTTGACGAATGAGCCAACGCGCACGTCCTCCCCTCCCGCACTTACTATTGGGTCGGCCCATGAGCGTAATTCATTTTGTTTTTTCTTTTGCTTTTTTCTATTTTTTATTTTTAAAAATAATTCAGGATTTCAAAAGTTTGCAAATTTTTCAAAATTGTGAATTTTGGAAAACAAATCCTGAAATGATAAAATGTTTGTTTATTAAAAAATTCACATATTAAAAAATCTTCGTGAATTTGAACACAATTTGACCAATTCAAAAACATTCATGGCTTTCTTAAAGGTTTACAAAAACTGATCCTGAATTTCAAAAAAAATGTTCACTAACTCAAAAATTGTTCATTTATTAAGATTATGTTCATCAATCCAAAAATCAAGGTCGACTCAATTTTTTTCATCAATTCAAAAACAAATCACCAGTTTAAAAAATGTGCACAATTTCAAAACAAAATAGCAAAAGATAAGAAAATATTCTCGATGTCAAAAAATGTTTTTCTATTAAAAACATTTATGGTTTAATAAAAAAATTCATGAATTAAAAAAATGTTCATGATTTTAAAAGAAAAATTTTGAATTTGAAAAATATTCACGATTTTAGAAGTATGTTTTAAAAAAGTTAATAATTTTTTAAATGTTCCCAAATTTCAAAAAAAAAGCGCAATAGAGAAATTTGAAAAATGTAGAAAAAGGAATGACATGAAAAAACAAAAAAGTGAAAAGAACAACTAAATGGGAAAAAGAAAGAAAAAACAAAAAAAGAAAATAACGAAAACAGAAAAAGGGGTTCAGAGAAGACTCTAGACCCTTCCGAGAATGGTCCGGCCCAGAAGAGGACCACGCGCATGAGGGTGGTACGCTACATAGCAACCTATGCGTGGAATAGGATTCCCCCTTTCATGCATGCACTCAGCTGGCCTGTTGGACTAGCACAGGTCCGGCCGTGGGCTAGAACGTGATGAAATTCGAAAAGAAAAAATGGTGAGGATTGCACATGTGTGTACGCTCTATGATATTTTAAAAG
>NW_021252213.1:0-927 GCF_002162155.2 Triticum dicoccoides
CACCCCTTTCTTGCTGCTGCTCCTCATTGCCCTAATGAGCAGCGTGGTCGCGGCCCGTGAGTTGGCCGGCGGCGAGGAGGCGGCGATGCAGGCGCGCCACGAGGAGTGGATGGCCAAGCACGGGCGCAAGTACAAGGACGATGCAGAGAAGGCGCTGCGCTTCCAGGTGTTCAAGGCCAACTCCGAGCTTGTCGCCAGGTCCAACGCCGACGGCACCAAGAAGTACCACCTGGCCGTCAACAAGTTCGCCGACCTGACCAGCGACGAGTTCGCCGCCAGGTACACCGGGTTCAAGCCCGCGCCGCCGGGACCCAAAATGCTGCCGGGATTCAAGTACGAGAACGTCAGCCTCTCCGCCGCTGACGAGCAGGGCGTTGACTGGAGGACCACAGGCGCAGTTACCGGTGTAAAGTACCAAGGACGGTGTGGTACGTACCAACTTAGTGCATGCATGCATGCACGTTCCTTACCGTGAGTAGTCTGTGATAAGTAAAACTTACACGACGACCTTTGGTTTGCTACGTACAGGATGCTGCTGGGCCTTCTCAGCGGTGGCTGCCGTGGAGGGCATCCACCAGATCACCACCGGCCAGCTGGTCTCCCTCTCGGAGCAGCAGCTGCTCGACTGCACCACCGAGAACCACGGGTGCGGCGGCGGCTTCATGACCTCTGCCTTCGAGTACATAGTGGACAACGGAGGCATCACCACCGAGGACGCCTACCCATACGTCACGGCCCAAGGCAGGTGCGACTCCGATGCCACGCAGCCGGCCGCCACCATCCGCGGCTACCAGGTCGTGCCCGCCAACAACGAGGACGCGCTCGCTGCCGCCGTCGCTAACCAGCCCGTGTCCGTCGGCATCGATGGAAAGCAGCCGAGCTTCCAGATGTACAATGGCGGCATCATGACCGGCGACGCCTGCGGCA
>NW_021252214.1:0-530 GCF_002162155.2 Triticum dicoccoides
GAAAAATAGCAAATGATGTCAGAAAGGGTTGAAAGTTTATGATGTGGATTTGAATGGTGCTTAATGAATGCTAAAAAAGTTTGGAGTTGTAATTAGTTTAAAAAAATGAAGTGCCGGTGTACCAGATGAGTTTTCGTCCGGAACCTTGATACTTCGAAAGAGATTGTCCAGTTTGTACACGAGGTGCATCCAGTTTTTGCCATAACTCTCTCTACTTTTTCGCACATGCTATGTGGGTGAAATGATGATACCATGCCAAGTTCCAACCTTTTCATAGTTCATTTGTAGTGCTTTTCAATTTCAGGGTCATTTAGTTGAAAACAAAACTTTAAATGCATGAAAATAGCAAATGATGTCAGAAAGGTTTGAAAGTTTATGATGTGGCTTTGAATGGTGCATACTGAACGCAAAAATAGTCTGGAGTTGTAATAAGTTTTAAAAAAAATGAAGTGCCGGTGTACCAGATGAGTTTTCGTCCGGAACCCTGATACTTCGAAAGAGATTGTCCAGTTTGTACACGAGGTGCATCC
>NW_021252215.1:0-782 GCF_002162155.2 Triticum dicoccoides
CTATTGCTTTCTTCATGACTTATACATGTTCCTATGACGATGAGATTATGCCACTCCCGTTTACCGGAGGAACACTTTGTGTGCCATCAAACGTCACAACGTAACTGGGTGATTATAAAGATGCTCTATAGGTGTCTCCGAAGGTACTTGTTGGGTTGGCGTATTTTGAGATTAGGATTTGTCACTCCGATTGACGGAGAGGTATCTCTAGGCCCTCTTGGTAATGCACATCACTTAAGGATTGCAACTAATGAGTTAGTTGCAGGATGATGTATTACGGAATGAGTAAAGAGACTTGCCGGTAACGAGAGTGAACTAGGTATTGAGATACCGACGATCGAATCTCGGGTAATTAACATACCGATGACAAAGGGAACAACGTATGTTGTTATGCGGTCTGACCGATAAAGATCTTCGTAGAATATGTGGGAGCCAATATGAGCATTCAGGTTCCGCTATTGGTTATTGACCGGAGACGTGTCTCGGTCATGTCTACATTGTTCTCGAACCCGTAGGGTCCGCACGCTTAAGGTTTCAATGACAGTTATATTATGAGTTTATGAGTTTTGATGTACCGAAGGAGTTCGGAGTCCCGGATGAGATCGGGGACATGACGAGGAGTCTCGAAATGGTCGAGACGTAAAGATCGATATATTGGACGACTATATTCGGACATCGGAAAGGTTCCGAGTGATTCGGGTATTATTCGGAGTACCAGAGAGTTAGGGGAATACGTATTGGGCCTTATTGGGCCATACAGGAAAGAAGGAAAAGGGCCTCAA
>NW_021252216.1:0-3909 GCF_002162155.2 Triticum dicoccoides
GCGTTCTCGTAGGGAGACGGGAGCGGATCCATAGTGGTGTATTGATATGGTGAATATGTGGACTCGTGTGCGCCACCTCAAAAGAGTCGCTTGCAGTCGTAGTTTAGGATAGCCACCGAGTCAAAGCTAGCTTGCTGCAGTTAAACCCCACCATCCCCTTTGTTGATAATGATGCATATGTAGATAGTTCTGATGTAAGTCTTGCTGGGTACATTTGTACTCACGTTTGCCTATTTATGTTTTTGCAGAGAGACTTCGGTCTCGCTAGTAGTTTCGCGTGGACTTCGACGTTTAGCTTGTTACCTCAGCTACGATCTTGTGCCCTCGGCAGGATCTGGTAGATAGTCAGGCTTCTCAGTCTTTTTCATTTATAGATGTCTGTACTCAGACATGATAGCTTCCGCTTGTGCTTTGATTTGTATGCTCTGATTGTTGGGTCATGAGACCCCTGTTTGTAATATCTCGCTCCTCGGAGCCTAATGAATAAATTACTTGAGTCGTAGAGTTATTTTGTGATACCATGTTGTATTGCACATATCGAGCATATTGTGTGTATGTTATTGAAATGCTTGGTATGTGTGGGATCTGACCATCTAGTTGTTTATCTTTAGTAGCCTCTCTTACGGGGAAATGTCTCCTAGTGTTTCCACCGAGCCATGGTAGCTTGCTACTGCTCCGGAACACTTAGGCTGGCCGGCATGTGTCCTTCGTTCCTGTGTCTGTCCCTTCGGGGAAATGTCACGCGATGAATACCGGAGTCCTGTTAGCCCGCTATAGCCCGGTTCACCGGAGTCCTGCTAGCCCAGTGCTACAGCCTGGATTCACTCGCTGATGACCGACACGTTCGATGCTGGGTCATGAATGCCTGTCCCTGTAAGTCTGTGCCGCTTTGGGTTTACGACTAGCCATGTCAGCCCGGGCTCCTTATCATATGGATGCTAGCGACACTGTCATATACGTGTGCCAAAAGGCGCAAACGGTCCCGGGCAAAGGTAAGGCGACACCCGTGGGAATACCGTGCGTGAGGCCGCAAAGTGATATGAGGTGTTACATGCTAGATCGATGTGGCATTGAGTCGGGGTCCTGACAGCTGCAATGAGACAACCCACCACGTACTCCTACATGGCCTCTCACCGCTACCTTTACCAAATCGTGTTCACACACTTAGCTCACACACAGTAGGACATGTTCACACACCTCTGATTCATCCCCGATGAATCAGACCTGACTCAACTCTAAGCAGTAGCAGGCATGACAAACAAACATGAATGAGTAGGCACAACAGGGCTCAAACAACTCCTACTCATGCTAGTGGGTTTCATCTATTTACTGTGGAATGACAGGTCATGCAAAGGATAAAGGGGTTCAGCTACCGCAGCAAGTAACAGATGAATCGATGTTTGTCCTAATGCAGTAAAAGAGAGCAGGAGCGAGAGAGTGGGATTTTATCGGAATGAACAAGGGGGTTTTGCTTGCCTGGCACTTCTGAAGATAACATTGAGTCTTCATCAGTGTCAACGATCACATCATCGGTACACGTCTATCGAGAGGGGATAATTACCGGCAAATACAGAAAAACACGATCAGTGCAATGCACAATATGATGCATGATCATTACATGGCAAAATGAATGTGTTTTGGGCTAATGCAACTAAAACCAGATTAAATGAAGTTGGTTTGAATCCAAGATTCAAATTCAAACTCCATATGTGATTATTCAAATGCCATGTAATTGATTTGTGCTAAACAGCAGCTATAAGTTGTTCTAACATGCATGAAAATGGTACAGATGGATTCCTTGAATTTTTCTGATAATTTTTCATATATAATTTATTTAATTTGGAGTTACGGTTAATTTTCTATGATTTTTAGAAGTTTTAGGCATTTTCTGGAATTAATAAATCATTTAAGAATTATTTAAATTCCAGAAACATTTACTACGTCAGCAGTGCGTCACCGTGACGTCAGCAGGTCAACAGACGCTGCTGCTGGTCAAACCTGACGTGTGGGGGCCACACGTCAGTGACACAGGGCTGTTTCACTCACTGACAGGTGGGACCGGTCAACGTTGACTTGACTAAGTCAAAATCTGACACATGGGGTCCACAGATTAGCACTAATCTAAACAGAAAAATTAAACTAACCTAATTAGGCTCGGGGCCCACATGGCAGTGGCTCATAGGGTGATTAGCCCCTAACTAAGTGGCCACATCGGCCCGCCGGAGTTTGGCCGGCGGTGACCACAGAGCACGGCGGGGCACGCCGGACTTGCGCTAGGGGCATCGGATTCGCGCGCTGAGGGGACCGGGGCGTAGCCCGGGCTCTCCCGCATCTGATGGGGTAGGTGGGAGGCTGCGGGGACGCCGGGGCTTGTCGGAACGGAGCTCGCGGCGGCGCCGGAGTTCGGTGAGTGCGGGGTTGGCGCTGTGGTGCACGGGAGGGCGAGTTAGGATATGCGTTAGGCTCCTGGTGGCTTCCTGAGTGCGGTGACACGCTCCGAGACGAGCTCAAGCGGCTGTAGTGATGGCGGTGACGAGGTCAGCGGCGGCCGGAGTTCGGCCGCGGCGGAGCTATGGCCTAGAGCTTGCAAACGCGAGGGGAGAGAGAGGGGTTCTGCACGGAGGCTCACCGCGGAGCTGTAGGGAGGGTTAGTGGGCTCGGGGGCGGCCGGAGTGCAGCGAATCGACGGCGACGATCTCCGGTGGCCGAGGAGGGGAACGGCGACGTGGGCGGCGATGCAGGGTTTCCGGAGGGCCGTGGATCGGTGGGGAGGAAGAGAGGGTCGAGGCGGAGCTCGCAAGCACAGCGAGGGGTCGAGGGGGAGACGGTGGCCGCGGCGTTACGGTGGCGCGGCTGCGGCTGCGCTCGGCGAGTGAGAGAGAGAGGAAGCAGAGGAGAGATACAAGGGAGAGGGAGAGAGCGAGGGGGTCCAGGGGGGTCAGGGCGGCGCCGAGGAGATGACGCGCGGCGTCGCGGTGGCCAGGCGATGCAGACGAGCAGGGTGGTGGCGTGGCGAGCTCGGGCGCGCGCGCCGTGTCCCTCCTCTGCCTACTGGCGCGAGGAGGAAGGCGACAGGGAAGGGAGGCGGCGGTGGGCTGGGCCAGCGGGAGGAGCTGGCCAGCTAGGCCGGCTACAGGTAAGTGGCCCAGGTAGGCTTCTGTTCTTTTTATTTTTTTCTCTCTGTTTTGTTTTAATTCTGTTTTCTATTTTGCAGGTTTGTTTTGAATTTGGTTTTGAAACCAATTCAATTTATTTTGCTTCTGACAATATTTTTAGGAGCTAAAAAGAATTAAAACAATGCTCCACAAAAATATTTCAGAATTATTGGACCTATATTTATTTAACAGTAGATATAAGTCCAATTCAAATAGCTATTGATTTAATTCAAATACCCAAAATAAATGTTTCTGAGATACCGAAAATATTGGTTTGGATTTTACCTCTTGCCAATATTTCCAGAGGATAACAAGAACATTTTCTTGGACTTATTTGAAGCAATTTTTATCTTGATCATTTTTTTAAAGGATTCTGAGGCTTTGAAAATTCCTCAATTCAAATTTCATTTGAATTAAAACATGAAGCTCACATGAGGTCTAGCCTAATGCATAACAGGACCAGGGATGTGACATGGCGGCCAAGTGGTTATGTGGTGACCAACCAAATGGTGACGCGTGGCGCGGCCGAGTGGTGATGAGATGACACACCGAGTGGCGACGCGCGGGCAGCTGAGTGGTGATGAGGTGACCAACCGAGTGGCGACGCGCAGGGCGCCCGAGTGGTGATGAGGTGACCAACCGATGGCGACACGCGGGGCGGCCGAGTGGTGATGAGGTGACCGACCAATGGCGACGCGCGGGGCGGCGGAGTGGTGATGAGGTGACCCACTGATGGCGACGCACGGGGCGGCCG
>NW_021252217.1:0-883 GCF_002162155.2 Triticum dicoccoides
GGGCCGGGTTACGGAGGTGGTGGTTCCGGTTTAGGATATCAAGGCAACCAAACTGGACACATCAATCAAGGGCACCAAGGCAACCAGAGAGGTTACAACCATCAGGGGAACCAGCAGCAGCAGTCGGGTTACCAGAGCAATCCCAAGCAGCTAAATAGCGGGCAATATCATGTCTTTACTACTAGTTTGTGCAAGCGTGATCAGAAGCTTCACAAGAGGACAGTAAACTCTGTCGAACCGGCAGTGCCTCCGTATTTGCGCTGGTCTGAGCAACCCATTTTGTGGAGTAGAGAGGATCACCCACCCTGGGTTGACAATCCGGGTCACTTAGCCCTGGTGGTGGCCCCTCAAGTTGGGGGATACAAGTTCACTAAAGTGCTCATGGACGGGGGAAGTAGTATCAACATTTTATATTATGATACATTCCGCCGTATGGGGTTGACAGATAAGAATCTTAAACCGTCAAATACCGTTTTTCATGGTGTGGTACCTGGTAAGTCCGCATATCCAGTGGGCAAGATAGACTTAGAGGTGGCTTTTGGAGATGATTATGATTCAAGGTCAGAAACATTGACTTTTGAGGTGGTGAAAATCAAAAGTCCGTACCACGCCCTGTTTGGGCGGCCGGCTTATGCTAAATTCATGGTGAGGCCGTGTTATGTTTATCTACAGCTTAAAATGCCAGGTCATAAGGGGACTATCACAGTACATGGAAGCAGAAAGATCGCTTTGGAGTGTGAGGAAGGTGATGCGGCTTATGCTGAGTCGGTTTGTGCCACGGAGGAGTTGAAATTCTATAAGGAGCAGGTTGATCCGGCAGATATGACCTCTTTGAAAAAGCCGACTACAGAGCACGATCCGGCGTTGAAGTTCAAATCGGCTA
>NW_021252218.1:0-436 GCF_002162155.2 Triticum dicoccoides
CGGCCCATCCCCGTCCCCGTCGTTGCCGCCCCATCCCCATCCCCGTCGTCACCGCCCGTCTCTGTCCCCGTCGCCGCCCCCCGTCACCGCGCCTCGCCGGTGAGCTCCTGCCCCGGCCGCCATGTCCACACACACACACACACATTGTTATAGAAATGTTAGCAATTTTTCTGTTTTTTAGTTATAGAAATATTAGAAATGTTATAAATTTTTCTGGTTTTTAGTTATAGAAATGTTAGTTTTAGATATGGTCAATGTTTTTTAGTTTATTATATTTTTAGTTATAAAATTTAGATTTGCATATATGAAATCACAATCCATCATTTAAAAAATGTTACTTTACTTTTGCGGCATATAGCATTTGTTGTCGACGATGCCCGGCCCGCATCCTTGCCGTCGACCAGTTCGCGACGACGTCCTGCTTCAGAGGACCCAT
>NW_021252219.1:0-395 GCF_002162155.2 Triticum dicoccoides
CAGGAAACCGGGAAAACCTCTGCCTTGGGTAGGTAAGAGTTTGTCGCCGGTCTCCGTCGGGACGGTTATGTCTGATATGGCATGGCAAGGTGATATGAGCGGTGACTCTGTTGGATGGATTATATTTGTTATACTAATCATGCAGGGAATACTTTAACCTCCTGAGTCGACCGTAGATCGAGTCTTGTTCCAGTAACCCCATACTTGTTTCGTACTACCACTGGTCTCTACAGCAAGTAGAGTACGGTTCAGTAAGTTGTCAACCTCTTTCTAGCACACACCGTACAGAGAGGCCATGGTGGAAGATACCGGTTGTAGCTGGTAGGCAGGCCACCTGGTCCGGGGGCATGGGTGTTTCCGGTTGGGACCGAGAGGGGAGGCCACCCCTTAGAGCG
>NW_021252220.1:0-1101 GCF_002162155.2 Triticum dicoccoides
GGTCAAATCCCGTCCGTGCAAAGTCAAAGGGCTAGATCCCGTGGTCAAACGCTACAGGGTTAGGCGGGTCGGGGGCCCTGGGGGGTAGCAATGCCACCGGAGCGTCGCACCGGGCCCTCATACATGTGGGGTGGTGTGGTGGCATGTCCGAAGAGGCGGCACGCGTCTCCGGGCGTGCCCCCCCCCCCTAACGGACGGCGATGACACGGTAGTAGCCATTCTGCGGTAACGATGCGGCGTGAATATTATTAAATACTCGGAGCGCGATAAAATCATGAGTTTTTTTGCACGACGTGTGCACATGTGCTATAGGAATGATAATATGTTTTTCATAATTTTTGGTGATGGAGAAGTATCCAAAAAATCCCCTTTACGCGGATTGCCCTTCGCGCATCTACGGCTGTGGCCGGCGGCCTCCGGGGGCTAGCATGCCGCAAAATCTTGCGTAGGCAGCCTCTCATGTGTTTGGAAGTGTTGTGGTGGTTGCAAACGCCCGGCACGCGTGTCCGGGTTTGCCCCCCCTCACGGACGGCGCCGCCGCCGGCACCTGGAGGGGGGAAACGGACACATCGGGTCTACATGGAGGGGATGTAGCTGTCGGTTTGGCCCGGATGTTGCTCCCAGGTGTCCCTCTGAGCTGACCTAACACAACCGGGTGGAGAGGTCCACTGTTCAAAGCCTGTTCGTGGAAAGTCAAAGGGCAAGATCTCGTGGTCAATCGCTCTAGGGTTAGGCAGGACAGGGGCCCTGGGGGGGTAGCAATGCCACCGGAGCGTCGCACCGGGCCCTCATACATGCGGGGTGGTGTGGTGGCATGTCCGAAGAGGCGGCACACATCTCCGGGGTTTGGCCCCCCTCACGGACGGCGCCACCGCCGGCACTTGGAGGGGGGAAACAGACGCGTCGGGTCTACACGGAGGGTATCTTGCTGTGGGTCTGGCCCGGATGTTGCTCCAAAGTGTTCCTATGGGCTGACCTAACACAACCGGGTGGAGAGGTCCACTGGTCAAATCCGTCCGTGCAAAGTCAAAGGGCTAGATCCCTTGGTCAAACGCTACAGGGTTAGGCGTGACTTGGGCCCTGGGAGGGTAGCAATGCCAC
>NW_021252221.1:0-1871 GCF_002162155.2 Triticum dicoccoides
CCGGTCAGTCGATCCGCTCTGCCGTTGCCACGTAATTCTGTTTTGTCAGCATGGTAGCTTAAAATCCTCCCACAAATATATTGGGAAAGGCACGTTTTGTGATATTTAGAGAGCTTACCAGATTGGAAGAGCGCGTTGCGCTAAGCCCGCGCTCCTCGGAAGAGGGAGGAGGTACTTCGGCGGCCTTGAACAACACCTTCCAGACGTCTTTATGCGTCGTGTCGAAGAGCTCTCGCAGCATCTAGTGTTCGACCAGATCAAACTCCCACATATTGAACGCCCGTCTTCGACATGGGAGGATCCGGCGGAAGAGCATGATCTAGACCACGTTGACAAGCTTGATCTTCTTGTCTATCATATTTTTGATGCAGTTCTGGAGTCCGGTCAGCTCCGCGGGTACGCCCCAGGCTAGGCACTTCTTTTCCCAGGAAGTGAGACGCATGGGGATACCGGATCGGAATTGGGGGTCCGCCGCCCAGTAGGCGTCGCGCGGCTCAGTGATGTAGAACCACCCTGATTGCCACCCTTTCACGGTCTCCACAAAGGAGCCTTCAAGCCAGGTAACATTGGGCATCTTGCCCACCATGTCACCTCGGCACTCCGCTTGCTGGCCGCTCACTATCTTCGGCTTCACGCAGAAGATTTGTGGCCACAGGCCGAAGTGGGGCTTGATGCCGAGGAAGGCCTCGCACATGACGATAAATGTCAAGATCTTGAGGACGAAATTTGGGGGTAGATCATGAAAATCTAGCCCAAAGTAAAACATGAGCCCACGGACAAATGGTTGAAGTGGAAATCCCAGTCCGCGGACGAAATGAGAGAGGAACACTACTCTCTCCCGAGACTTCGGAGTGGGGGTGATCTGCCCCTTCGCTGGAAGCCTGTGCGCGATGTTCGCAGCCAAGTATCCGGCCTACCGAAGCTTGGTAATGTCCTCCTCCGTAATGGAGGAGGCCATCCACTTTCCTCCCGCTCCAGACATGTCGTTAATGGCTCCGCGGAGAAGGTGAGAACTAGGGCGCTGGGGCTCGAGGGTGCGAGAATGGATGAGTAAAGGAGGAAGAAGGCGTGGGTGAGAACGGGGATACTTATGTCTTTATAAAGGCGGTAGAAACTGTGTGCCTCCCCACTTCCCTGTTAAAATCAGTTATTTTCCGAGTGCCACGATTGATGGCACAGTTGGGTTACCCATTCCCATATTGATGAGAATCCCACGATAAGGGGACATGATCTTTGCTTTGACAAGACGTGCCAAGGAAACCGCCTCGCAATATGTGCGGTCACTGGTTGCGAAAAATGGTTCGAATAATGACCGGGTCATGGCGTGATGTCGCGCCATGAAAAGTTGTCAGCAGATTAGGTTCATAAAGTGTTGTGCTCCCTATGGCAGTGTGTGGAAATTATTTTGCAGAGTCGGATAGGATACTTGTGTTCGGAGTCTACCTTGGAGTATGCGGAGATGGAACCCGCCTTGCAATGCCGAAGACAATCTGCGCGCCGGACTCATCGTCATTGAAGCCTGGTTCAGGGGCTACTGAGGGAGTCCTATATTAGGGGGTATCCGGACAGCCGGGCTATATACTTTGGCCAGACTGATGGACTATGAAGATACAAGATTGAAGACTTCATCCCGTGTCCGGATGGGACTCTCCCTAGCGTGGAAGGCAACCTTGGCGATTCGGATGTTAGACCTCCTTCTCTGTAACCGACTCTGTGTAACCCTAGCCCCCTCCGGTGTCTATATAAACCAGAGGGTTTAGTCCGTAGGACAAGGACAACAATCATAATCATAGGCTAGCTTCTAGGGTTTAGCCTCTACGATCTCATGGTAGATCAACTCTTGTAATACTCATATCATCAAGATCAATCAA
>NW_021252222.1:0-2273 GCF_002162155.2 Triticum dicoccoides
GGCACGACGAACTTTGGCAACGGTGCATACTTAGGGAGAACACTTCTTGATAATTTTAGTGAGAGATCATCTTAAAATGCTACCGTCAATCAAAGCAAGATAAGATGCATAAGGATTAACATCACATGCAATCAATATAAGTGATGTGATATGGCCATCATCATCTTGTGCTTGTGATCTCCATCTCCGAAGCACTGTCGTGATCACCATCGTCACCGGCGCGACACCTTGATCTTCATCGTAGCATCTTTGTCGTTTACGCCATCTATTGCTTCTACGACTATCGCTACCGCTTAGTGATAAAGTAAAGCAATTACAAGGCATTTGCATTTCATACAATAAAGCGACAACCATATGGCTCCTGCCAGTTGCCGATAACTTCGGTTACAAAACATGATCATCTCATACAATAAAATATAGCATCACGTCTTGACCATATCACATCACAACATGCCCTGCAAAAACAAGTTAGACGTCCTCTACTTTGTTGTTGCAAATTTTACGTGGCTGCTACGGGCTTAGCAAGAACCGTTCTTACCTACACATCAAAACCACAACGATAGTTCGTCAAGTTAGTGTTGTTTTAACCTTCGCAAGGACCGGGCGTAGCCACACTCGATTCAGCTAAAGTGAGAGAGACAGACATCCGCCAGCCACCTTTAAGCACAAGTGCTCGCAACGGTGAAACCAGTCTCGCGTGTATAGGCGCTACTAATAAGGCGCTACAGCTAACACATAGCAGTAGCGCGTGCTCACTGGCGCTACTGCTACACAAGTGTAGCAGCAGCGCTGTTAGCAGAAGCTCGCTACTGCTAGTATCTCTAGGGCGCTTTGCCTGGACGCACTATTGCTATCGCGGCGCTGCTGCTAACTTTTATACACCCGCTACTGCTAATTTAAGTAGTTTTTTTTGGCATATTTGTTTTGTATTTGAACAGGCTTTATAGAAGAATCTTTAGCACATAGAAATGTCATCATGATACACATACAAATGCATGCGAGACCACAAATGTAATCATAGCATGTACATACAAATAGTCTCATCATAATCATTATCCAACACAAAGTGATATCTTGTCATCATCTCAAAAATAGCGATACATGCAAGTCTCGAATACTTGCAACTACAACACCCTCATCCATCTAAACAAAGGTATACGCAAGAAGTTCTATCACTATGAGTGAGAGCGAAACTATGCAGTACATGAGGTGGCGGTTACGAGTCCTCTCTTGCGCTAGCGTGAACCTCAAGTAACTAGCTTCTCCTTCTTGTCTGCTTTTGAAGCCTTTATGGCTAGCGCCCGTGAACCCATTCACTTGCGCCTGACACTCATGCCACTCGTTGTACACCCCCGGAACCTTCCCTTTGTACATGACATAGCAATTCCATCTCGCCATCAAGAAACTAGGTACCTGTTAGAGATGCATGTTCATGAAGAGGATGTACAATCATATATATGCAACAAAATATACTAGAGCAACACCGAAAAAGAAAGGGTTAGCAACTAGATGCAACATACAGTACGCAAATTAATTAACTAGAGGTACGCAGGTCATCGTACGCAAACTAACAAAGTAGCATTACGCAAGTTCGGTAGGGACCATGGACATCACAAAGTTTCATCGCTACAAAAAGTATACAAGTTCAACTGGTACATATCATCATCATCGGCATCATAAATCACTAGAAGTTCCATCCTTCCATATCATCGAGGACGAACCCTAGCTTCTTGAACAGCGTGAGGTCTAGACGTTGCATGCCTATGCGAGTTCAGATGTCAGCTCGCGATATAGGGCCATGGTGGAACATCCCCTTCTCATCGACGACTTCTTTCATGATGATCGTCGCAATGTCGCTTTGGATGCAAAAGAAGTCATCTCTAAGTTTATAATGTTGGGGAACGTAGTAATTTCAAAAAATTTCCTACGTACACGCAAGATCATGGTGATGGCATAGCAACGAGAGGGGAGAGTGTTGTCCACGTACCCTCGTAGACCGTAAGCGGAAGCGTTATGACAACGCGGTTGATGTAGTCGTACGTCTTCACGATCCGACCGATCCAAGTACCGAACGTACGGCACCTCCGAGTTTAGCACACGTTCAGCTCGATGACGATCCCCGGACTCCGATCCAGCAGAGTGTTGGGGATGAGTTCCGTCAGCACGACGGCGTGGTGACGATGATGATGTTCTACCGGCGCAGGGCTTCGCCTAAACTCCGCGACGATATGACCGAGGTGGAATATGGTGGAGGGGGGCACCGCACACGGCTA
>NW_021252223.1:0-1533 GCF_002162155.2 Triticum dicoccoides
GACCGGTCTACAACGCATTGTGGTGCTCAAGTCACATGGTTTCACAAATTAGTTACAAGTTGGTCCACATCTTACTCCTTTATACTTGTTAAGTTATGATGGGAAACGGAGAAATTCCACTTTGTAGGGCTACCCCATACATCTACTAAAAGAGACGACAAAATTAAGGCATGATAATTTCAAACACCTCGACTTATTAAGTGTTTTAGAAAACCCAAAAGTATATTTAGATAAATTTTAACACCGAACAAGAATAAGATTCAGGTTATTCATTTTGATCCTAAACGATATATGAGCAATCTATGGATTATCATACTAGTGAGAAATCGGAAGTCAAAAGCCAACATAGCTAGGCACATAAGGTGCTACCTGAATCATTGTTTGTAGTTTGTTGCGCACATCATAAAACTCATTCCTAACAAGGTCCAATGCCATGAGGCACCTGGAATAATGCAAACATACACATTATCAAATTTTGGAGAGATCAAGCGAACTGAACAGAAACAGTTCAGAAATTTTGATCCTGTATTCGAAAAATAAAAGCTTTTACCATCTCAGTTGTGCTAGAAATAGAAGTCAAGCCCACAAGTTACAAAAGGATCATCAAACATTAGCACATTCAGATAATGAACCAAATTGTACCAATCATGTGATTGCAGATCAAGTGAAAAGAATACTAGGTTGGTTTGAGCTAAATATTCAACTCACAGGTTTATATGCAAAATTTGAAAAATACATAGAGTGGAGAATAATTACTGTGCAACAAATATAATAAGACACTGAGTACTAACCCTTCTTTACTTTCTGCCTCATAAGACTGACGGAAGTGGGTGCAGGCGAGATTCACTTTCTTAGCACCAACACTGAAAACATACCAAGAAGCACCAATCAGGGAACTAGAAATTTCTCAAACTTATTAAATGCTGCAGCACGTTGATACACATAAGCATACTTCCGATGTCACAATAGTATCCACAAGGTGTCATTTCTTATCATGGTTGTCAACACAATAGATTGTTCGATAAACTAGAAGGGTTGATGTGCAATAGCAGATTAGTAGTATTGGAAATATTTACAAACCAACAAATTTTTTCTTGCAGAGTCATAACGTTGGCACGCACGAAAGACAACTAAAGTTGGACCTTTTAGTTATGGCTATACGACAGTGCAAATGACACAAGTCACATGCTCATGACGTATACACCCTGCGCCGACACGTCCAGAAGCCAGAAAATGAACAATGGCATCATATAGAATAGCATATAATCAATACTAGAAATGCTTGCGGAACGACAAATTTCTCATTCCTAACCTAGAATAATGCCATTGGTTGAAATGCAGATTCAACAATACTAAATTTGTTTGCAAAACGGCAAAGTTTTCTTGGCTGAGCTATAACATTTCCATTGGCATGAATACAGACAACTCTGTTATGCAAAACACAACTAAATTCAGCCCTTCTACATATGGTTATAAGACAGCCACACACGACACGATCCGTGTCTGCGCCATCACATCTAAACAGAAAAAAAA
>NW_021252224.1:0-1354 GCF_002162155.2 Triticum dicoccoides
GGGGGGGGGGGTAAAATAATGATGACCCTCAGGAGCGCGACTCCCAAGGGAAAAGAAAAGGCTAGGTGGCAAATGGTAAAACCAATGTTGGGCATTGCTGGAGAAGCTTTACTTAAGGCGAACTGTCAAGGGGTTCCCATTATAGCCCAACCGCGTAAGGGACGCAAAATCCGGGAACATAACACCGATATGACGGAAACTAGGGCGGCAAGAGTGGAACAAAACACCAGGCATAAGGCCGAGCCTTCCACCCTTTACCAAGTATATAGATGCATTATTTATGTAAGATATATTGTGATATCCCAACAAGTAAACATGTTCCAACAAGGAACAACATCTCCATGTTCCAACAAGGAACAAACTTCGATCTTCACCTGCAACTAACAACGCTATAAGAGGGGCTGAGCAAAGCGGTAACATAGCCAATCAACGGTTTGCTAGGACATGGTGGGTTAGAGGTTGAACATGGCAATTTGGGTGGCTGACAAGCAAGTGGTAGGCATCATAGCATTGGCATGGCAAAAGAGCGAGCAAACTAGCATAGCAAAGATAGTAGTGATTTCGAGGGTATGATCATCTTGCCTGAAATCCCGCAAGGAAGAAGAAAGAGTCCATGAAGAAGACAAACGGACGTAGTTGAACGGATCCTCACAAACGCGACGTTATCGGAACCAACCCGAAGAAGCAATCACCGGAAAAGGAGCACATAACATAGTAAATAACCAACACATCAACATGGCATGATGCACAAACGAGTATGATGCATGTCCGGTTTAATGAAGCATGGCATGGCAAAGTGCACAAGCAGTTCTACAAATTAAGTGGAGATCAATATGCAACGAGTTGCATATTGACGAAGCACCACAACAAGTTATTTAGTTTGATCTCGTTATGTACCCAACAATATTAAGTGTTGTTAAACATGGCAAGAGGGTGAAGCAAAAGAAAACTACCTATCTAGGCAAGTTTAAATGAGGCCGGAAACAACAAACAACAATTCCGGAAAATCCCCATGTTATTTAGCAATTTAAAGCAAACAACAATTTTAAACATTTTAATTGTTGTTATCATGATGCGGATGACATATGCAAGTTTTATGCAATTTTTATGAAAATGTTGACATGAGCATGATAAGAAGCATTAGTCGCCATGGCGGAAGGGAAAAGGTGCCACGGCGGCGAAACAAAAATGGTGCCACGGCAACATATCGGTTCCGGTAGCTCACGGAGATACCGGTACAAAAGGAAGTGAGCGTGAGCGAGTCATGCAAGATGGTGGGGTGCTCCCGGCTACCGGGTTCCCACGGGATTGTGGCATGGAAACGAGGAGGAACTTGCAATGACAATTCGGACAT
>NW_021252225.1:0-1128 GCF_002162155.2 Triticum dicoccoides
CCATAAATCATTTTCTGGATTTATTATAATCAGGAAAATTCCAGAAATAGCTAAAACTTCAATAAATTCATAGAAATTCAACCGTAACTCCAAATGAAATAAATTATATATGAAAAATTATCAGAAAAATTCAAGGAATCCATCTGTACCATTTTCATGCATGTTAGAACAACTTATAGCTGCTGTTTAGCACAAATCAATTAAATGGCATTTGAATAATCACATATGGAGTTTGAATTTGAATCTTGTATTCAAACCAACTTCATTTAATCTGTTGCTAGTTGCATTAGCTCAAAACACATTCATATTGCCATGTCATGAGCATGCATCATATTGTGCATTGCATTGATTGTATTTCTTCCTTGTTGCCGGTATCTGTTCCCTCCCGATAGACGATGTTCCGACGTTGTGATCGTTGACACTGATGAAGACTCAATGCTATCTTCAGAAGTGCCGGGCAAGCAAAACCCCCTTGTTCATTCCGATACAATCCCACTCTCTCGCTCCTGCTCTCTTTTACTGCATTAGGACAACAACGACATATCTGTTACTTGCTGCAGTAGTTGAACCCCTTTATCCTTTGCATGACCTGTCATTCCACAGTAAATAGATGAAACCCACTAGCATGAGTAGGAGTTGTTTGAGCCCTGATGTGCCTACTCATTCATGCTTGTTTGTCATGCATGCTACTGCTTAGAGTTGAGTCAGGTCTGATTCATCGGGGATGAATCAGAGGCGTGTGAACATGTCCTACTGTTGAGAGCTAAGTGTGTGAACACGATTTGGTAAAGGTAGCGGTGAGAGGCCATGTAGGAGTACATGGTGGGTTGTCTCATTGCAGCCGTCCTCAAGAACTGAGTTCTGTGTTTGTGATCCATGAACAGCTACTACCACACATTGGGATCCTTAATTGACTCTCTCGACTTATTAATCAACATGATCTCTGTCCAGGAGTTGCAACTAGTTTCTGGTGTTTGTAGGTAGTGTTAGTAGTCTACCAAGTGGCACCCGGTACAGGTGGGCTTGGGACAGACTAGGCACAGTGGCATGGTGTACCAAGCGTAGATCCACCCGTCGAGGTGGGCTTGGGAACCCTGCACACATCGTTTGGGGCCGTGAGCGACACCC
>NW_021252226.1:0-470 GCF_002162155.2 Triticum dicoccoides
GTAAACGCTAATGATCGGTTTGGAGCGAATTAATCCAATTTCGGACATACCGGACCCACCGGTCAGTGGCACTGACGGTTAAGTTGAATGGAGGGCCCACCCTTCATCTCTCTCAAACCGTCTTCTCCTCCTTGAAGGCATACCATCGATCAACTCGTGTGCATTGGAAAAGATGGATGAGAAGGTGTGAAGGCGACGGGGTCGGTGTCAGCAGTAGCAGGAGGCGAGGCGGCCGATGGCACAGACTTCCCTGGCTAGAGAAGGCCGACTCAATGGCTTCACGACGCGGTGGCACGAGTCGCGGCGGCACACGCTGCTGGCGAGCGTGACCATGGCGCCAGCCGCGAGTGCAAGAAGAGGCGGCCATGGTTGGGCGTGTGGGCGTAGGAGGTGTAATGGAGGGGCAGGGTGAGTGGAGCGGCAGAAGGGTGGAGGGCCCGACGACACTCTGCTCGTCGAGAGGTGGCCGA
>NW_021252227.1:0-842 GCF_002162155.2 Triticum dicoccoides
CGGGGCTCCCGAAACACCTTTCGGTCATGCTGGCCATAGCCTGGTACCCTCGGAACACTTCCGGAGTCCAATTCCATTCGTCCAATATATCGATCTTCACCGCCGGACCATTCCGAAACTCCTCGTGACGTCCGGGATCACATCCGGGACTCCGAACAACCTTCGGTAACCACATACTATTTCCCATAACAACTCTAGCGTCACCGAACCTTAAGTGTGTAGACCCTACGGTTTCGGGAACCATGCAGACATGACCGAGACGTTCTCCGGTCAGTAACCAACAGCGGGATCTGGATACCCATGTTGGCTCCCACATGTTCCACGATGATCTCATCAGATGAACCACAATGTCGAGGATTCAATCAATCCCGTATTCAATTCCCTTTGTCTAGCGGTATTGTACTTGCCCGAGATTCGATCGTCGGTATCCCGATACCTTGTTCAATCTCGTTACCGGCAAGTCTCTTGACTCGTTCCGTAACACATCATCCCGTGATCAACCCCTTGGTCACATTGTGCACATTATGATGATGTCCTACCGAGTGGGCCCAGAGATACCTATACGTCAACCGGAGGGACAACTCCCAGTTTTGATTCGTGCCAACCCAACAGATACTTTCGGAGATACCTGTATGAACCTTTATATCCACCCAGTTACTTTGTGACGTTTGGTAGACCCAAACCATTCCTACGGTATCCGGGAGTTGCACAATCTCATAGTCTAAGGAAATGATACTTGACATTAGAAAAGCTTTAGCATACAAACTACGATCTTTGTGCTAGGCTTAGGATTGGGTCTTGTCCATCACATCATTCTCCTAATGATGTGATCCCGTTATCAA
>NW_021252228.1:0-622 GCF_002162155.2 Triticum dicoccoides
GTTTTATAATGAGTGTAAAAATATTGATTTGACATTGTGAATGTTGACATTGCGAATGTTGATTATAATGAGTACTCCCTCCGTCTAGGTGTGTAAGTCATCTTACGAAAACCAAATGATCCCAAAACACTTAGGTGCAGTGCATTAAATTCTACCTTGTTTCTTGTTTCTTGACATATCAACCAATAAGAGATGTGGGGTGTGCATGCTTTTAATGACTTGAGACTACCAAACACGACATGCAGTGGTTAGTTCATTGAATGCAATGCTATTAATTAGCAAATGAACATTAACTTCTCTCGTTTTCTCCTCCTCCTTGGTCACGGTGCACAACCTAAGATGACTTACTCACCTAGACGGAGGGAGTAGTACATTTTTCTATAAGTCTGGTGAAAGTAGAGGTACATTGACTTCAGACAAAACTTAAATGCACAATGCAGACTAGTTCCTCCGTCCAGGTGCGTGCCATGTCCTATCTTGTCATCACAACAAGGTTAGCTATTAGAGGACCACTACCTCCCTTCTAGTTTAAAGGGCTCGATTCAAAATTTTCACCTACTCTTAGCAAGATAGTAGAGGCGGTGGAATAGTTTTTGAAGTCTGCAAAAGTACTCAACTAATG
>NW_021252229.1:0-907 GCF_002162155.2 Triticum dicoccoides
ATTTGTCCAATTTGGAGTTACAGAATAAAAGTTATGAATTTTTGAAGTTTAAATAATATTCTGGAATTTCCTGATTTAAATTAAATCCAGAAAATCAATTACTGCGTCAGCCTGACGTCAGTGTGACGTCAGCAGGTCAACGGAACTGGTCCAGGTCAAACCTGACAGTGGGTCCCGCATGTCAGGGTGATTATTTTAATTAAAACTTAATTAAAACTAATCCTGTTTAATTAACAGGGCTGGGCCCCACCTGTCATTGACTCAGGGGAGTCAACCAGGGCCCACCCGTGGTCAAACCCGGGTCGGCTGCACCGGCGTTTAGCCGCCGGCGAGCCCGACGCGGCGGCGGAAGTGGTTTTGGCTATTCCGGCCACCAAATGGGCCGCGGAGACCGCCGGAGTGGAGCTGAGGACAAACCGCAGCTCTTGGCGGAGTCCGTTGGGGTCGGGGTGGCCGGAGTTGGCGCCGGCGACGACTTTGGCGGCCACCGGGGCTCGGTCGGAGGTGAACTTGGCGCTAGAGGGGTCGGTGAGGCTCGTGGAGTAGCTAGCTAGGTGCTGCGGGACTTGGTGAGTAAGATGGACACCATCTTGTGGCCGGAGGATGACCGGGAGCACGTCGGCGACGAGGTCCACGGCGGTGGGTGCGGTTGAGCTCCGGGAGGTTGCTACACGGCTCGGGAGCAAGAACGGAAGGGAGGGGAAGATGGCTAAGCTCACAGTGAGTGCGACGGAGTCCTTGGTGCGGCCGGAGATGGACCGGAGCGACGATGGCGTTGAAGGGGATCTCCGGCGACGGTGAGCTCGGGCGAGGTCGGTGCGGTGGTCTCGGGCGTTGCGAGCGCTCGGGGCTCGGCTGCTCGATGAAGTGGACAGCGGCGGAGCTCCTGGACACGGTGAGACGGCGT
>NW_021252230.1:0-772 GCF_002162155.2 Triticum dicoccoides
CCCACAGACGCAATCGCTCTAGTCGGTCGAGACTTCAGAGGTGGGTGAGGCATGCTGTGGTTCGCCAGTCGGCCGCCCCACAAGTCGCGGCAATCGAGCCTGACGAATCCCTCTGCGGCCTGTTCGACCTGTCGACTGGCTCCGTGGAGACCGCGTCCGAGTGCGACAGTAGCGACCCAGTGGCTGAGGTTCTGGCGGTCGACGGAACGCACAGTCCTCCCGGTTTCCCTCGCACTGATGGAGGCGCGGGTGGGGGCGACCCGTCGCATCCTCACGATGAGTATCTCCCTAAACCTCTCACGTCATTACAGCGAGAAGAGCTTCGCCGCCGGAACATGGACGCGCTCCGCACTCCTATCGTCGGAGAGACCCTCGAGGCCCGGGCCTTGGAGGACGCGCGCTTGGCTAACTTGGCCGAGCGCACTCGACTGGAGAATCTCCAGCGAGCACTCGACGAGCAAGCACGTCAACAGGCTCCCGAGTCTAGTCGACGTCAGCTCTTCCCGCCGACGCAGGTATATCGAACCCCAGTTCAGAATTTGGCCGCCGCGGCCCGTATAGCAGAATCGATTCAGCCCTCTCAGTCGGAGGCTGGCAGGGGCTTGTTGCAGATCAAAGCGTTGCTCCGGGCGGCGGGAAACCAGAATTCCGCTGTTTCTCAGTCGCGGGATAGGATCCACAGTCGATCCGTTGCAACAGATACAGTCCAGTCGGCTCACAGCCCGAGATCGCCCCCGAGGCATGAGGGACGTGGTGACCGGCATGATCAGTA
>NW_021252231.1:0-1093 GCF_002162155.2 Triticum dicoccoides
CTTTTTAGGTATGAGAGGCAAGTAATTTTTTTTCTATTTTCATTCTTTAAAAAAATTTGTATGTTTCACCCATAACTAAACAGAATCAAAAAGGAAAAACAAAATCTAATTAGTGAAGAAAGCAAACAAGCATACACAAGAATATCAACCCCACGCTATTGCTCCCCGACAACGGCGCCAGAAAAGAGCTTGATAATCCCCAAGTGCAGGGAATCATCGTAGCAATTCCCAATGGTGGAAGTGATAAGTATGGAGTGTCGCACCCACAAGGAGCTGAAGGTAAGATCAATATTCTCTCAAGCCCTATCTGCCACTGATATGACTCTACGTACACTGAACGTTTGCTTCCAACTAGAAATGAGAAATAAAACTATGTTGTGGGTATGAAGAGGATAACTTTGCATGATATCGGAGAGATAAAATATAAAAGTAGGTTCTGTTATCATAAAGTTAGAATATATTACTAAATATTATAAATAGCGAGTGTGGAATAATGATGGGTCGGTATGCAGAATTGTCCAAGGCAATTGTTAACAAGACCGATAGTCGTCGTTGCAATTTCATATGAGGGAGAGGCATAAGCTAACATACTTTCTCTTCTTGGATCATATGCACTTATGATTGGAACTCTAGCAAGCATCCGCAACTACTAAAGATCATTAAGGTAAAACCCAACCATAGCATTAAAGCATCAAGTCCCCTTTATCCCACACGCAACAAGCCCCTTAATTACTCAAGTTTATGCTTCTGTCACTCAAGCGAACCACTATAAGTGAATCATGAACGTATTGCAACACCCTACAGTGGGAATCCCTCACACTTGCATGACACAGAGGGCACAATAGGATAACACCAAAATAAAACATACAACTCATACCAATCTAGATCATCAATCAACCCAAAGACAAAGGATATCTACTCAAAACATCATAGGATGGCAACACATCATTGGATCATAATATGTGGCATAAAGCACCATGTTCAAGTAGGGATTACAGCGGGGTGCGGGAGAGTGGACCGCATAAAAGAGATGAGGATGGTGATGTTGATGAAGACAATCACCGCGGTGATGATTCCCGTCCCAATGGCACTC